>NW_025726499.1:0-65984 GCF_021461395.2 Schistocerca americana
TTTTTTGGAGATTTATGAATTTATTTATTAACATTACATCGTTACAAGCTAACAACTTTACAACATAAAACACGAACAGAATTGTAATTGTATGCACTTCCTTCCGCAATCCGACGTGCCAGCAGAGCGACTGCCGAATTAGCGGGCGCGCCGCCGTGTGTGTGAGACGCGCAACTTCTCGTTGCACCTCCTGTCATCCGCTTGGCGCGTGCAGCCTTCGACACTCGCGGAAGACGCATCTTGTCCCTGGTGTCCAGCGCAGGAGGGCTGGCGCGCGGCCGACCGGCGTAAGGCCTGTGCGGGGTGTGGCAGAGTCTTGTTGGAGGGCGCCACTGCTGGCGATGTGAGCTTCCTCGCCTCGCCTCGCCTCGCCTCGCCTCGCCTCAGACGAGGTGTTTGCGTAATTTGCAGTGCATTCGCACCTTTCCTATCCCTGTCCCTGTCCCCGTCCCGACTTGTCCCGACTTTGCTCGACTGCCGCTCGCTGCCGCTCGGGTCGTGGCCCATATAACAGCGCAAGCACAAGAAACGTCTGCAGGAGATGACGAGACGAGACGAGTCGACTAAGGAATAAATTTATAATTACATATCGAAGTAGGAATTGTACACCGCTACACAACAACAGGCGCTGACGTATTTCAGAACACATCTGCCGATTCGTACTGTTTTGTCGTTTTCAAAGACTTCCTGGCGAACTTGGTTAGCACATTCTCCCTCAAACTGAGATATTTACTGCAATTTCGCACCTTATGGTCATTACAGTAGATTAAAATGCTTAAGCAAGAATCTTTGTCACAACAGAACGGTGGTATGGAAAGAGGGCGGTATAAAAAAAAAAGTAAATGAAAGGGAGCCAACAGCACGTGGTGTTCCCAGGTGGTCACCCATCCAAGTACTAACCACGCCCGATGTTGTTTAACTTCGGTGATCGGACGAGAACCGGTGTATTCAACATGGTATGGCCGTTGGCGCCCATGTAATGTAGGCGCATGGAAGAATTCGCATTCGGTTCTTATCCCAACACACACAAAATCATACTTTTCGGTCGAAAGCAGCCGCATTTTTTTTTATTGACAATTCGTCACGTTAGCGCGAACGCAATCCTGAGATCCAAAACTTATGAGCCGGAAGGACGCGCTTCGTGTATTTTTTTTTTTTGGAGATTTATGAATTTATTTATTAACATTACATCGTTACAAGCTAACAACTTTACAACATAAAACACGAACAGAATTGTAATTGTATGCACTTCCTTCCGCAATCCGACGTGCCAGCAGAGCGACTGCCGAATTAGCGGGCGCGCCGCCGTGTGTGTGAGACGCGCAACTTCTCGTTGCACCTCCTGTCATCCGCTTGGCGCGTGCAGCCTTCGACACTCGCGGAAGACGCATCTTGTCCCTGGTGTCCAGCGCAGGAGGGCTGGCGCGCGGCCGACCGGCGTAAGGCCTGTGCGGGGTGTGGCAGAGTCTTGTTGGAGGGCGCCACTGCTGGCGATGTGAGCTTCCTCGCCTCGCCTCGCCTCGCCTCGCCTCGCCTCAGACGAGGTGTTTGCGTAATTTGCAGTGCATTCGCACCTTTCCTATCCCTGTCCCTGTCCCCGTCCCGACTTGTCCCGACTTTGCTCGACTGCCGCTCGCTGCCGCTCGGGTCGTGGCCCATATAACAGCGCAAGCACAAGAAACGTCTGCAGGAGATGACGAGACGAGACGAGTCGACTAAGGAATAAATTTATAATTACATATCGAAGTAGGAATTGTACACCGCTACACAACAACAGGCGCTGACGTATTTCAGAACACATCTGCCGATTCGTACTGTTTTGTCGTTTTCAAAGACTTCCTGGCGAACTTGGTTAGCACATTCTCCCTCAAACTGAGATATTTACTGCAATTTCGCACCTTATGGTCATTACAGTAGATTAAAATGCTTAAGCAAGAATCTTTGTCACAACAGAACGGTGGTATGGAAAGAGGGCGGTATAAAAAAAAAAGTAAATGAAAGGGAGCCAACAGCACGTGGTGTTCCCAGGTGGTCACCCATCCAAGTACTAACCACGCCCGATGTTGTTTAACTTCGGTGATCGGACGAGAACCGGTGTATTCAACATGGTATGGCCGTTGGCGCCCATGTAATGTAGGCGCATGGAAGAATTCGCATTCGGTTCTTATCCCAACACACACAAAATCATACTTTTCGGTCGAAAGCAGCCGCATTTTTTTTTATTGACAATTCGTCACGTTAGCGCGAACGCAATCCTGAGATCCAAAACTTATGAGCCGGAAGGACGCGCTTCGTGTATTTTTTTTTTTTGGAGATTTATGAATTTATTTATTAACATTACATCGTTACAAGCTAACAACTTTACAACATAAAACACGAACAGAATTGTAATTGTATGCACTTCCTTCCGCAATCCGACGTGCCAGCAGAGCGACTGCCGAATTAGCGGGCGCGCCGCCGTGTGTGTGAGACGCGCAACTTCTCGTTGCACCTCCTGTCATCCGCTTGGCGCGTGCAGCCTTCGACACTCGCGGAAGACGCATCTTGTCCCTGGTGTCCAGCGCAGGAGGGCTGGCGCGCGGCCGACCGGCGTAAGGCCTGTGCGGGGTGTGGCAGAGTCTTGTTGGAGGGCGCCACTGCTGGCGATGTGAGCTTCCTCGCCTCGCCTCGCCTCGCCTCGCCTCGCCTCAGACGAGGTGTTTGCGTAATTTGCAGTGCATTCGCACCTTTCCTATCCCTGTCCCTGTCCCCGTCCCGACTTGTCCCGACTTTGCTCGACTGCCGCTCGCTGCCGCTCGGGTCGTGGCCCATATAACAGCGCAAGCACAAGAAACGTCTGCAGGAGATGACGAGACGAGACGAGTCGACTAAGGAATAAATTTATAATTACATATCGAAGTAGGAATTGTACACCGCTACACAACAACAGGCGCTGACGTATTTCAGAACACATCTGCCGATTCGTACTGTTTTGTCGTTTTCAAAGACTTCCTGGCGAACTTGGTTAGCACATTCTCCCTCAAACTGAGATATTTACTGCAATTTCGCACCTTATGGTCATTACAGTAGATTAAAATGCTTAAGCAAGAATCTTTGTCACAACAGAACGGTGGTATGGAAAGAGGGCGGTATAAAAAAAAAAGTAAATGAAAGGGAGCCAACAGCACGTGGTGTTCCCAGGTGGTCACCCATCCAAGTACTAACCACGCCCGATGTTGTTTAACTTCGGTGATCGGACGAGAACCGGTGTATTCAACATGGTATGGCCGTTGGCGCCCATGTAATGTAGGCGCATGGAAGAATTCGCATTCGGTTCTTATCCCAACACACACAAAATCATACTTTTCGGTCGAAAGCAGCCGCATTTTTTTTTATTGACAATTCGTCACGTTAGCGCGAACGCAATCCTGAGATCCAAAACTTATGAGCCGGAAGGACGCGCTTCGTGTATTTTTTTTTTTTGGAGATTTATGAATTTATTTATTAACATTACATCGTTACAAGCTAACAACTTTACAACATAAAACACGAACAGAATTGTAATTGTATGCACTTCCTTCCGCAATCCGACGTGCCAGCAGAGCGACTGCCGAATTAGCGGGCGCGCCGCCGTGTGTGTGAGACGCGCAACTTCTCGTTGCACCTCCTGTCATCCGCTTGGCGCGTGCAGCCTTCGACACTCGCGGAAGACGCATCTTGTCCCTGGTGTCCAGCGCAGGAGGGCTGGCGCGCGGCCGACCGGCGTAAGGCCTGTGCGGGGTGTGGCAGAGTCTTGTTGGAGGGCGCCACTGCTGGCGATGTGAGCTTCCTCGCCTCGCCTCGCCTCGCCTCGCCTCGCCTCAGACGAGGTGTTTGCGTAATTTGCAGTGCATTCGCACCTTTCCTATCCCTGTCCCTGTCCCCGTCCCGACTTGTCCCGACTTTGCTCGACTGCCGCTCGCTGCCGCTCGGGTCGTGGCCCATATAACAGCGCAAGCACAAGAAACGTCTGCAGGAGATGACGAGACGAGACGAGTCGACTAAGGAATAAATTTATAATTACATATCGAAGTAGGAATTGTACACCGCTACACAACAACAGGCGCTGACGTATTTCAGAACACATCTGCCGATTCGTACTGTTTTGTCGTTTTCAAAGACTTCCTGGCGAACTTGGTTAGCACATTCTCCCTCAAACTGAGATATTTACTGCAATTTCGCACCTTATGGTCATTACAGTAGATTAAAATGCTTAAGCAAGAATCTTTGTCACAACAGAACGGTGGTATGGAAAGAGGGCGGTATAAAAAAAAAAGTAAATGAAAGGGAGCCAACAGCACGTGGTGTTCCCAGGTGGTCACCCATCCAAGTACTAACCACGCCCGATGTTGTTTAACTTCGGTGATCGGACGAGAACCGGTGTATTCAACATGGTATGGCCGTTGGCGCCCATGTAATGTAGGCGCATGGAAGAATTCGCATTCGGTTCTTATCCCAACACACACAAAATCATACTTTTCGGTCGAAAGCAGCCGCATTTTTTTTTATTGACAATTCGTCACGTTAGCGCGAACGCAATCCTGAGATCCAAAACTTATGAGCCGGAAGGACGCGCTTCGTGTATTTTTTTTTTTTGGAGATTTATGAATTTATTTATTAACATTACATCGTTACAAGCTAACAACTTTACAACATAAAACACGAACAGAATTGTAATTGTATGCACTTCCTTCCGCAATCCGACGTGCCAGCAGAGCGACTGCCGAATTAGCGGGCGCGCCGCCGTGTGTGTGAGACGCGCAACTTCTCGTTGCACCTCCTGTCATCCGCTTGGCGCGTGCAGCCTTCGACACTCGCGGAAGACGCATCTTGTCCCTGGTGTCCAGCGCAGGAGGGCTGGCGCGCGGCCGACCGGCGTAAGGCCTGTGCGGGGTGTGGCAGAGTCTTGTTGGAGGGCGCCACTGCTGGCGATGTGAGCTTCCTCGCCTCGCCTCGCCTCGCCTCGCCTCGCCTCAGACGAGGTGTTTGCGTAATTTGCAGTGCATTCGCACCTTTCCTATCCCTGTCCCTGTCCCCGTCCCGACTTGTCCCGACTTTGCTCGACTGCCGCTCGCTGCCGCTCGGGTCGTGGCCCATATAACAGCGCAAGCACAAGAAACGTCTGCAGGAGATGACGAGACGAGACGAGTCGACTAAGGAATAAATTTATAATTACATATCGAAGTAGGAATTGTACACCGCTACACAACAACAGGCGCTGACGTATTTCAGAACACATCTGCCGATTCGTACTGTTTTGTCGTTTTCAAAGACTTCCTGGCGAACTTGGTTAGCACATTCTCCCTCAAACTGAGATATTTACTGCAATTTCGCACCTTATGGTCATTACAGTAGATTAAAATGCTTAAGCAAGAATCTTTGTCACAACAGAACGGTGGTATGGAAAGAGGGCGGTATAAAAAAAAAAGTAAATGAAAGGGAGCCAACAGCACGTGGTGTTCCCAGGTGGTCACCCATCCAAGTACTAACCACGCCCGATGTTGTTTAACTTCGGTGATCGGACGAGAACCGGTGTATTCAACATGGTATGGCCGTTGGCGCCCATGTAATGTAGGCGCATGGAAGAATTCGCATTCGGTTCTTATCCCAACACACACAAAATCATACTTTTCGGTCGAAAGCAGCCGCATTTTTTTTTATTGACAATTCGTCACGTTAGCGCGAACGCAATCCTGAGATCCAAAACTTATGAGCCGGAAGGACGCGCTTCGTGTATTTTTTTTTTTTGGAGATTTATGAATTTATTTATTAACATTACATCGTTACAAGCTAACAACTTTACAACATAAAACACGAACAGAATTGTAATTGTATGCACTTCCTTCCGCAATCCGACGTGCCAGCAGAGCGACTGCCGAATTAGCGGGCGCGCCGCCGTGTGTGTGAGACGCGCAACTTCTCGTTGCACCTCCTGTCATCCGCTTGGCGCGTGCAGCCTTCGACACTCGCGGAAGACGCATCTTGTCCCTGGTGTCCAGCGCAGGAGGGCTGGCGCGCGGCCGACCGGCGTAAGGCCTGTGCGGGGTGTGGCAGAGTCTTGTTGGAGGGCGCCACTGCTGGCGATGTGAGCTTCCTCGCCTCGCCTCGCCTCGCCTCGCCTCGCCTCAGACGAGGTGTTTGCGTAATTTGCAGTGCATTCGCACCTTTCCTATCCCTGTCCCTGTCCCCGTCCCGACTTGTCCCGACTTTGCTCGACTGCCGCTCGCTGCCGCTCGGGTCGTGGCCCATATAACAGCGCAAGCACAAGAAACGTCTGCAGGAGATGACGAGACGAGACGAGTCGACTAAGGAATAAATTTATAATTACATATCGAAGTAGGAATTGTACACCGCTACACAACAACAGGCGCTGACGTATTTCAGAACACATCTGCCGATTCGTACTGTTTTGTCGTTTTCAAAGACTTCCTGGCGAACTTGGTTAGCACATTCTCCCTCAAACTGAGATATTTACTGCAATTTCGCACCTTATGGTCATTACAGTAGATTAAAATGCTTAAGCAAGAATCTTTGTCACAACAGAACGGTGGTATGGAAAGAGGGCGGTATAAAAAAAAAAGTAAATGAAAGGGAGCCAACAGCACGTGGTGTTCCCAGGTGGTCACCCATCCAAGTACTAACCACGCCCGATGTTGTTTAACTTCGGTGATCGGACGAGAACCGGTGTATTCAACATGGTATGGCCGTTGGCGCCCATGTAATGTAGGCGCATGGAAGAATTCGCATTCGGTTCTTATCCCAACACACACAAAATCATACTTTTCGGTCGAAAGCAGCCGCATTTTTTTTTATTGACAATTCGTCACGTTAGCGCGAACGCAATCCTGAGATCCAAAACTTATGAGCCGGAAGGACGCGCTTCGTGTATTTTTTTTTTTTGGAGATTTATGAATTTATTTATTAACATTACATCGTTACAAGCTAACAACTTTACAACATAAAACACGAACAGAATTGTAATTGTATGCACTTCCTTCCGCAATCCGACGTGCCAGCAGAGCGACTGCCGAATTAGCGGGCGCGCCGCCGTGTGTGTGAGACGCGCAACTTCTCGTTGCACCTCCTGTCATCCGCTTGGCGCGTGCAGCCTTCGACACTCGCGGAAGACGCATCTTGTCCCTGGTGTCCAGCGCAGGAGGGCTGGCGCGCGGCCGACCGGCGTAAGGCCTGTGCGGGGTGTGGCAGAGTCTTGTTGGAGGGCGCCACTGCTGGCGATGTGAGCTTCCTCGCCTCGCCTCGCCTCGCCTCGCCTCGCCTCAGACGAGGTGTTTGCGTAATTTGCAGTGCATTCGCACCTTTCCTATCCCTGTCCCTGTCCCCGTCCCGACTTGTCCCGACTTTGCTCGACTGCCGCTCGCTGCCGCTCGGGTCGTGGCCCATATAACAGCGCAAGCACAAGAAACGTCTGCAGGAGATGACGAGACGAGACGAGTCGACTAAGGAATAAATTTATAATTACATATCGAAGTAGGAATTGTACACCGCTACACAACAACAGGCGCTGACGTATTTCAGAACACATCTGCCGATTCGTACTGTTTTGTCGTTTTCAAAGACTTCCTGGCGAACTTGGTTAGCACATTCTCCCTCAAACTGAGATATTTACTGCAATTTCGCACCTTATGGTCATTACAGTAGATTAAAATGCTTAAGCAAGAATCTTTGTCACAACAGAACGGTGGTATGGAAAGAGGGCGGTATAAAAAAAAAAGTAAATGAAAGGGAGCCAACAGCACGTGGTGTTCCCAGGTGGTCACCCATCCAAGTACTAACCACGCCCGATGTTGTTTAACTTCGGTGATCGGACGAGAACCGGTGTATTCAACATGGTATGGCCGTTGGCGCCCATGTAATGTAGGCGCATGGAAGAATTCGCATTCGGTTCTTATCCCAACACACACAAAATCATACTTTTCGGTCGAAAGCAGCCGCATTTTTTTTTATTGACAATTCGTCACGTTAGCGCGAACGCAATCCTGAGATCCAAAACTTATGAGCCGGAAGGACGCGCTTCGTGTATTTTTTTTTTTTGGAGATTTATGAATTTATTTATTAACATTACATCGTTACAAGCTAACAACTTTACAACATAAAACACGAACAGAATTGTAATTGTATGCACTTCCTTCCGCAATCCGACGTGCCAGCAGAGCGACTGCCGAATTAGCGGGCGCGCCGCCGTGTGTGTGAGACGCGCAACTTCTCGTTGCACCTCCTGTCATCCGCTTGGCGCGTGCAGCCTTCGACACTCGCGGAAGACGCATCTTGTCCCTGGTGTCCAGCGCAGGAGGGCTGGCGCGCGGCCGACCGGCGTAAGGCCTGTGCGGGGTGTGGCAGAGTCTTGTTGGAGGGCGCCACTGCTGGCGATGTGAGCTTCCTCGCCTCGCCTCGCCTCGCCTCGCCTCGCCTCAGACGAGGTGTTTGCGTAATTTGCAGTGCATTCGCACCTTTCCTATCCCTGTCCCTGTCCCCGTCCCGACTTGTCCCGACTTTGCTCGACTGCCGCTCGCTGCCGCTCGGGTCGTGGCCCATATAACAGCGCAAGCACAAGAAACGTCTGCAGGAGATGACGAGACGAGACGAGTCGACTAAGGAATAAATTTATAATTACATATCGAAGTAGGAATTGTACACCGCTACACAACAACAGGCGCTGACGTATTTCAGAACACATCTGCCGATTCGTACTGTTTTGTCGTTTTCAAAGACTTCCTGGCGAACTTGGTTAGCACATTCTCCCTCAAACTGAGATATTTACTGCAATTTCGCACCTTATGGTCATTACAGTAGATTAAAATGCTTAAGCAAGAATCTTTGTCACAACAGAACGGTGGTATGGAAAGAGGGCGGTATAAAAAAAAAAGTAAATGAAAGGGAGCCAACAGCACGTGGTGTTCCCAGGTGGTCACCCATCCAAGTACTAACCACGCCCGATGTTGTTTAACTTCGGTGATCGGACGAGAACCGGTGTATTCAACATGGTATGGCCGTTGGCGCCCATGTAATGTAGGCGCATGGAAGAATTCGCATTCGGTTCTTATCCCAACACACACAAAATCATACTTTTCGGTCGAAAGCAGCCGCATTTTTTTTTATTGACAATTCGTCACGTTAGCGCGAACGCAATCCTGAGATCCAAAACTTATGAGCCGGAAGGACGCGCTTCGTGTATTTTTT
The DNA here is from genome assembly GCF_021461395.2 of Schistocerca americana. NCBI lineage: Eukaryota > Metazoa > Arthropoda > Insecta > Orthoptera > Acrididae > Schistocerca > Schistocerca americana. The sequence goes on from NW_025726499.1 coordinate 9,217, forward strand.
TTTTTTGGAGATTTATGAATTTATTTATTAACATTACATCGTTACAAGCTAACAACTTTACAACATAAAACACGAACAGAATTGTAATTGTATGCACTTCCTTCCGCAATCCGACGTGCCAGCAGAGCGACTGCCGAATTAGCGGGCGCGCCGCCGTGTGTGTGAGACGCGCAACTTCTCGTTGCACCTCCTGTCATCCGCTTGGCGCGTGCAGCCTTCGACACTCGCGGAAGACGCATCTTGTCCCTGGTGTCCAGCGCAGGAGGGCTGGCGCGCGGCCGACCGGCGTAAGGCCTGTGCGGGGTGTGGCAGAGTCTTGTTGGAGGGCGCCACTGCTGGCGATGTGAGCTTCCTCGCCTCGCCTCGCCTCGCCTCGCCTCGCCTCAGACGAGGTGTTTGCGTAATTTGCAGTGCATTCGCACCTTTCCTATCCCTGTCCCTGTCCCCGTCCCGACTTGTCCCGACTTTGCTCGACTGCCGCTCGCTGCCGCTCGGGTCGTGGCCCATATAACAGCGCAAGCACAAGAAACGTCTGCAGGAGATGACGAGACGAGACGAGTCGACTAAGGAATAAATTTATAATTACATATCGAAGTAGGAATTGTACACCGCTACACAACAACAGGCGCTGACGTATTTCAGAACACATCTGCCGATTCGTACTGTTTTGTCGTTTTCAAAGACTTCCTGGCGAACTTGGTTAGCACATTCTCCCTCAAACTGAGATATTTACTGCAATTTCGCACCTTATGGTCATTACAGTAGATTAAAATGCTTAAGCAAGAATCTTTGTCACAACAGAACGGTGGTATGGAAAGAGGGCGGTATAAAAAAAAAAGTAAATGAAAGGGAGCCAACAGCACGTGGTGTTCCCAGGTGGTCACCCATCCAAGTACTAACCACGCCCGATGTTGTTTAACTTCGGTGATCGGACGAGAACCGGTGTATTCAACATGGTATGGCCGTTGGCGCCCATGTAATGTAGGCGCATGGAAGAATTCGCATTCGGTTCTTATCCCAACACACACAAAATCATACTTTTCGGTCGAAAGCAGCCGCATTTTTTTTTATTGACAATTCGTCACGTTAGCGCGAACGCAATCCTGAGATCCAAAACTTATGAGCCGGAAGGACGCGCTTCGTGTATTTTTTTTTTTTGGAGATTTATGAATTTATTTATTAACATTACATCGTTACAAGCTAACAACTTTACAACATAAAACACGAACAGAATTGTAATTGTATGCACTTCCTTCCGCAATCCGACGTGCCAGCAGAGCGACTGCCGAATTAGCGGGCGCGCCGCCGTGTGTGTGAGACGCGCAACTTCTCGTTGCACCTCCTGTCATCCGCTTGGCGCGTGCAGCCTTCGACACTCGCGGAAGACGCATCTTGTCCCTGGTGTCCAGCGCAGGAGGGCTGGCGCGCGGCCGACCGGCGTAAGGCCTGTGCGGGGTGTGGCAGAGTCTTGTTGGAGGGCGCCACTGCTGGCGATGTGAGCTTCCTCGCCTCGCCTCGCCTCGCCTCGCCTCGCCTCAGACGAGGTGTTTGCGTAATTTGCAGTGCATTCGCACCTTTCCTATCCCTGTCCCTGTCCCCGTCCCGACTTGTCCCGACTTTGCTCGACTGCCGCTCGCTGCCGCTCGGGTCGTGGCCCATATAACAGCGCAAGCACAAGAAACGTCTGCAGGAGATGACGAGACGAGACGAGTCGACTAAGGAATAAATTTATAATTACATATCGAAGTAGGAATTGTACACCGCTACACAACAACAGGCGCTGACGTATTTCAGAACACATCTGCCGATTCGTACTGTTTTGTCGTTTTCAAAGACTTCCTGGCGAACTTGGTTAGCACATTCTCCCTCAAACTGAGATATTTACTGCAATTTCGCACCTTATGGTCATTACAGTAGATTAAAATGCTTAAGCAAGAATCTTTGTCACAACAGAACGGTGGTATGGAAAGAGGGCGGTATAAAAAAAAAAGTAAATGAAAGGGAGCCAACAGCACGTGGTGTTCCCAGGTGGTCACCCATCCAAGTACTAACCACGCCCGATGTTGTTTAACTTCGGTGATCGGACGAGAACCGGTGTATTCAACATGGTATGGCCGTTGGCGCCCATGTAATGTAGGCGCATGGAAGAATTCGCATTCGGTTCTTATCCCAACACACACAAAATCATACTTTTCGGTCGAAAGCAGCCGCATTTTTTTTTATTGACAATTCGTCACGTTAGCGCGAACGCAATCCTGAGATCCAAAACTTATGAGCCGGAAGGACGCGCTTCGTGTATTTTTTTTTTTTGGAGATTTATGAATTTATTTATTAACATTACATCGTTACAAGCTAACAACTTTACAACATAAAACACGAACAGAATTGTAATTGTATGCACTTCCTTCCGCAATCCGACGTGCCAGCAGAGCGACTGCCGAATTAGCGGGCGCGCCGCCGTGTGTGTGAGACGCGCAACTTCTCGTTGCACCTCCTGTCATCCGCTTGGCGCGTGCAGCCTTCGACACTCGCGGAAGACGCATCTTGTCCCTGGTGTCCAGCGCAGGAGGGCTGGCGCGCGGCCGACCGGCGTAAGGCCTGTGCGGGGTGTGGCAGAGTCTTGTTGGAGGGCGCCACTGCTGGCGATGTGAGCTTCCTCGCCTCGCCTCGCCTCGCCTCGCCTCGCCTCAGACGAGGTGTTTGCGTAATTTGCAGTGCATTCGCACCTTTCCTATCCCTGTCCCTGTCCCCGTCCCGACTTGTCCCGACTTTGCTCGACTGCCGCTCGCTGCCGCTCGGGTCGTGGCCCATATAACAGCGCAAGCACAAGAAACGTCTGCAGGAGATGACGAGACGAGACGAGTCGACTAAGGAATAAATTTATAATTACATATCGAAGTAGGAATTGTACACCGCTACACAACAACAGGCGCTGACGTATTTCAGAACACATCTGCCGATTCGTACTGTTTTGTCGTTTTCAAAGACTTCCTGGCGAACTTGGTTAGCACATTCTCCCTCAAACTGAGATATTTACTGCAATTTCGCACCTTATGGTCATTACAGTAGATTAAAATGCTTAAGCAAGAATCTTTGTCACAACAGAACGGTGGTATGGAAAGAGGGCGGTATAAAAAAAAAAGTAAATGAAAGGGAGCCAACAGCACGTGGTGTTCCCAGGTGGTCACCCATCCAAGTACTAACCACGCCCGATGTTGTTTAACTTCGGTGATCGGACGAGAACCGGTGTATTCAACATGGTATGGCCGTTGGCGCCCATGTAATGTAGGCGCATGGAAGAATTCGCATTCGGTTCTTATCCCAACACACACAAAATCATACTTTTCGGTCGAAAGCAGCCGCTTTTTTTTTTATTGACAATTCGTCACGTTAGCGCGAACGCAATCCTGAGATCCAAAACTTATGAGCCGGAAGGACGCGCTTCGTGTATTTTTTTTTTTTGGAGATTTATGAATTTATTTATTAACATTACATCGTTACAAGCTAACAACTTTACAACATAAAACACGAACAGAATTGTAATTGTATGCACTTCCTTCCGCAATCCGACGTGCCAGCAGAGCGACTGCCGAATTAGCGGGCGCGCCGCCGTGTGTGTGAGACGCGCAACTTCTCGTTGCACCTCCTGTCATCCGCTTGGCGCGTGCAGCCTTCGACACTCGCGGAAGACGCATCTTGTCCCTGGTGTCCAGCGCAGGAGGGCTGGCGCGCGGCCGACCGGCGTAAGGCCTGTGCGGGGTGTGGCAGAGTCTTGTTGGAGGGCGCCACTGCTGGCGATGTGAGCTTCCTCGCCTCGCCTCGCCTCGCCTCGCCTCGCCTCAGACGAGGTGTTTGCGTAATTTGCAGTGCATTCGCACCTTTCCTATCCCTGTCCCTGTCCCCGTCCCGACTTGTCCCGACTTTGCTCGACTGCCGCTCGCTGCCGCTCGGGTCGTGGCCCATATAACAGCGCAAGCACAAGAAACGTCTGCAGGAGATGACGAGACGAGACGAGTCGACTAAGGAATAAATTTATAATTACATATCGAAGTAGGAATTGTACACCGCTACACAACAACAGGCGCTGACGTATTTCAGAACACATCTGCCGATTCGTACTGTTTTGTCGTTTTCAAAGACTTCCTGGCGAACTTGGTTAGCACATTCTCCCTCAAACTGAGATATTTACTGCAATTTCGCACCTTATGGTCATTACAGTAGATTAAAATGCTTAAGCAAGAATCTTTGTCACAACAGAACGGTGGTATGGAAAGAGGGCGGTATAAAAAAAAAAGTAAATGAAAGGGAGCCAACAGCACGTGGTGTTCCCAGGTGGTCACCCATCCAAGTACTAACCACGCCCGATGTTGTTTAACTTCGGTGATCGGACGAGAACCGGTGTATTCAACATGGTATGGCCGTTGGCGCCCATGTAATGTAGGCGCATGGAAGAATTCGCATTCGGTTCTTATCCCAACACACACAAAATCATACTTTTCGGTCGAAAGCAGCCGCATTTTTTTTTATTGACAATTCGTCACGTTAGCGCGAACGCAATCCTGAGATCCAAAACTTATGAGCCGGAAGGACGCGCTTCGTGTATTTTTTTTTTTTTGGAGATTTATGAATTTATTTATTAACATTACATCGTTACAAGCTAACAACTTTACAACATAAAACACGAACAGAATTGTAATTGTATGCACTTCCTTCCGCAATCCGACGTGCCAGCAGAGCGACTGCCGAATTAGCGGGCGCGCCGCCGTGTGTGTGAGACGCGCAACTTCTCGTTGCACCTCCTGTCATCCGCTTGGCGCGTGCAGCCTTCGACACTCGCGGAAGACGCATCTTGTCCCTGGTGTCCAGCGCAGGAGGGCTGGCGCGCGGCCGACCGGCGTAAGGCCTGTGCGGGGTGTGGCAGAGTCTTGTTGGAGGGCGCCACTGCTGGCGATGTGAGCTTCCTCGCCTCGCCTCGCCTCGCCTCGCCTCGCCTCAGACGAGGTGTTTGCGTAATTTGCAGTGCATTCGCACCTTTCCTATCCCTGTCCCTGTCCCCGTCCCGACTTGTCCCGACTTTGCTCGACTGCCGCTCGCTGCCGCTCGGGTCGTGGCCCATATAACAGCGCAAGCACAAGAAACGTCTGCAGGAGATGACGAGACGAGACGAGTCGACTAAGGAATAAATTTATAATTACATATCGAAGTAGGAATTGTACACCGCTACACAACAACAGGCGCTGACGTATTTCAGAACACATCTGCCGATTCGTACTGTTTTGTCGTTTTCAAAGACTTCCTGGCGAACTTGGTTAGCACATTCTCCCTCAAACTGAGATATTTACTGCAATTTCGCACCTTATGGTCATTACAGTAGATTAAAATGCTTAAGCAAGAATCTTTGTCACAACAGAACGGTGGTATGGAAAGAGGGCGGTATAAAAAAAAAAGTAAATGAAAGGGAGCCAACAGCACGTGGTGTTCCCAGGTGGTCACCCATCCAAGTACTAACCACGCCCGATGTTGTTTAACTTCGGTGATCGGACGAGAACCGGTGTATTCAACATGGTATGGCCGTTGGCGCCCATGTAATGTAGGCGCATGGAAGAATTCGCATTCGGTTCTTATCCCAACACACACAAAATCATACTTTTCGGTCGAAAGCAGCCGCTTTTTTTTTTATTGACAATTCGTCACGTTAGCGCGAACGCAATCCTGAGATCCAAAACTTATGAGCCGGAAGGACGCGCTTCGTGTATTTTTTTTTTTTGGAGATTTATGAATTTATTTATTAACATTACATCGTTACAAGCTAACAACTTTACAACATAAAACACGAACAGAATTGTAATTGTATGCACTTCCTTCCGCAATCCGACGTGCCAGCAGAGCGACTGCCGAATTAGCGGGCGCGCCGCCGTGTGTGTGAGACGCGCAACTTCTCGTTGCACCTCCTGTCATCCGCTTGGCGCGTGCAGCCTTCGACACTCGCGGAAGACGCATCTTGTCCCTGGTGTCCAGCGCAGGAGGGCTGGCGCGCGGCCGACCGGCGTAAGGCCTGTGCGGGGTGTGGCAGAGTCTTGTTGGAGGGCGCCACTGCTGGCGATGTGAGCTTCCTCGCCTCGCCTCGCCTCGCCTCAGACGAGGTGTTTGCGTAATTTGCAGTGCATTCGCACCTTTCCTATCCCTGTCCCTGTCCCCGTCCCGACTTGTCCCGACTTTGCTCGACTGCCGCTCGCTGCCGCTCGGGTCGTGGCCCATATAACAGCGCAAGCACAAGAAACGTCTGCAGGAGATGACGAGACGAGACGAGTCGACTAAGGAATAAATTTATAATTACATATCGAAGTAGGAATTGTACACCGCTACACAACAACAGGCGCTGACGTATTTCAGAACACATCTGCCGATTCGTACTGTTTTGTCGTTTTCAAAGACTTCCTGGCGAACTTGGTTAGCACATTCTCCCTCAAACTGAGATATTTACTGCAATTTCGCACCTTATGGTCATTACAGTAGATTAAAATGCTTAAGCAAGAATCTTTGTCACAACAGAACGGTGGTATGGAAAGAGGGCGGTATAAAAAAAAAAGTAAATGAAAGGGAGCCAACAGCACGTGGTGTTCCCAGGTGGTCACCCATCCAAGTACTAACCACGCCCGATGTTGTTTAACTTCGGTGATCGGACGAGAACCGGTGTATTCAACATGGTATGGCCGTTGGCGCCCATGTAATGTAGGCGCATGGAAGAATTCGCATTCGGTTCTTATCCCAACACACACAAAATCATACTTTTCGGTCGAAAGCAGCCGCATTTTTTTTTATTGACAATTCGTCACGTTAGCGCGAACGCAATCCTGAGATCCAAAACTTATGAGCCGGAAGGACGCGCTTCGTGTATTTTTTTTTTTTGGAGATTTATGAATTTATTTATTAACATTACATCGTTACAAGCTAACAACTTTACAACATAAAACACGAACAGAATTGTAATTGTATGCACTTCCTTCCGCAATCCGACGTGCCAGCAGAGCGACTGCCGAATTAGCGGGCGCGCCGCCGTGTGTGTGAGACGCGCAACTTCTCGTTGCACCTCCTGTCATCCGCTTGGCGCGTGCAGCCTTCGACACTCGCGGAAGACGCATCTTGTCCCTGGTGTCCAGCGCAGGAGGGCTGGCGCGCGGCCGACCGGCGTAAGGCCTGTGCGGGGTGTGGCAGAGTCTTGTTGGAGGGCGCCACTGCTGGCGATGTGAGCTTCCTCGCCTCGCCTCGCCTCGCCTCGCCTCGCCTCAGACGAGGTGTTTGCGTAATTTGCAGTGCATTCGCACCTTTCCTATCCCTGTCCCTGTCCCCGTCCCGACTTGTCCCGACTTTGCTCGACTGCCGCTCGCTGCCGCTCGGGTCGTGGCCCATATAACAGCGCAAGCACAAGAAACGTCTGCAGGAGATGACGAGACGAGACGAGTCGACTAAGGAATAAATTTATAATTACATATCGAAGTAGGAATTGTACACCGCTACACAACAACAGGCGCTGACGTATTTCAGAACACATCTGCCGATTCGTACTGTTTTGTCGTTTTCAAAGACTTCCTGGCGAACTTGGTTAGCACATTCTCCCTCAAACTGAGATATTTACTGCAATTTCGCACCTTATGGTCATTACAGTAGATTAAAATGCTTAAGCAAGAATCTTTGTCACAACAGAACGGTGGTATGGAAAGAGGGCGGTATAAAAAAAAAAGTAAATGAAAGGGAGCCAACAGCACGTGGTGTTCCCAGGTGGTCACCCATCCAAGTACTAACCACGCCCGATGTTGTTTAACTTCGGTGATCGGACGAGAACCGGTGTATTCAACATGGTATGGCCGTTGGCGCCCATGTAATGTAGGCGCATGGAAGAATTCGCATTCGGTTCTTATCCCAACACACACAAAATCATACTTTTCGGTCGAAAGCAGCCGCATTTTTTTTTATTGACAATTCGTCACGTTAGCGCGAACGCAATCCTGAGATCCAAAACTTATGAGCCGGAAGGACGCGCTTCGTGTATTTTTTTTTTTTGGAGATTTATGAATTTATTTATTAACATTACATCGTTACAAGCTAACAACTTTACAACATAAAACACGAACAGAATTGTAATTGTATGCACTTCCTTCCGCAATCCGACGTGCCAGCAGAGCGACTGCCGAATTAGCGGGCGCGCCGCCGTGTGTGTGAGACGCGCAACTTCTCGTTGCACCTCCTGTCATCCGCTTGGCGCGTGCAGCCTTCGACACTCGCGGAAGACGCATCTTGTCCCTGGTGTCCAGCGCAGGAGGGCTGGCGCGCGGCCGACCGGCGTAAGGCCTGTGCGGGGTGTGGCAGAGTCTTGTTGGAGGGCGCCACTGCTGGCGATGTGAGCTTCCTCGCCTCGCCTCGCCTCGCCTCGCCTCGCCTCAGACGAGGTGTTTGCGTAATTTGCAGTGCATTCGCACCTTTCCTATCCCTGTCCCTGTCCCCGTCCCGACTTGTCCCGACTTTGCTCGACTGCCGCTCGCTGCCGCTCGGGTCGTGGCCCATATAACAGCGCAAGCACAAGAAACGTCTGCAGGAGATGACGAGACGAGACGAGTCGACTAAGGAATAAATTTATAATTACATATCGAAGTAGGAATTGTACACCGCTACACAACAACAGGCGCTGACGTATTTCAGAACACATCTGCCGATTCGTACTGTTTTGTCGTTTTCAAAGACTTCCTGGCGAACTTGGTTAGCACATTCTCCCTCAAACTGAGATATTTACTGCAATTTCGCACCTTATGGTCATTACAGTAGATTAAAATGCTTAAGCAAGAATCTTTGTCACAACAGAACGGTGGTATGGAAAGAGGGCGGTATAAAAAAAAAAGTAAATGAAAGGGAGCCAACAGCACGTGGTGTTCCCAGGTGGTCACCCATCCAAGTACTAACCACGCCCGATGTTGTTTAACTTCGGTGATCGGACGAGAACCGGTGTATTCAACATGGTATGGCCGTTGGCGCCCATGTAATGTAGGCGCATGGAAGAATTCGCATTCGGTTCTTATCCCAACACACACAAAATCATACTTTTCGGTCGAAAGCAGCCGCATTTTTTTTTATTGACAATTCGTCACGTTAGCGCGAACGCAATCCTGAGATCCAAAACTTATGAGCCGGAAGGACGCGCTTCGTGTATTTTTTTTTTTTTGGAGATTTATGAATTTATTTATTAACATTACATCGTTACAAGCTAACAACTTTACAACATAAAACACGAACAGAATTGTAATTGTATGCACTTCCTTCCGCAATCCGACGTGCCAGCAGAGCGACTGCCGAATTAGCGGGCGCGCCGCCGTGTGTGTGAGACGCGCAACTTCTCGTTGCACCTCCTGTCATCCGCTTGGCGCGTGCAGCCTTCGACACTCGCGGAAGACGCATCTTGTCCCTGGTGTCCAGCGCAGGAGGGCTGGCGCGCGGCCGACCGGCGTAAGGCCTGTGCGGGGTGTGGCAGAGTCTTGTTGGAGGGCGCCACTGCTGGCGATGTGAGCTTCCTCGCCTCGCCTCGCCTCGCCTCGCCTCGCCTCAGACGAGGTGTTTGCGTAATTTGCAGTGCATTCGCACCTTTCCTATCCCTGTCCCTGTCCCCGTCCCGACTTGTCCCGACTTTGCTCGACTGCCGCTCGCTGCCGCTCGGGTCGTGGCCCATATAACAGCGCAAGCACAAGAAACGTCTGCAGGAGATGACGAGACGAGACGAGTCGACTAAGGAATAAATTTATAATTACATATCGAAGTAGGAATTGTACACCGCTACACAACAACAGGCGCTGACGTATTTCAGAACACATCTGCCGATTCGTACTGTTTTGTCGTTTTCAAAGACTTCCTGGCGAACTTGGTTAGCACATTCTCCCTCAAACTGAGATATTTACTGCAATTTCGCACCTTATGGTCATTACAGTAGATTAAAATGCTTAAGCAAGAATCTTTGTCACAACAGAACGGTGGTATGGAAAGAGGGCGGTATAAAAAAAAAAGTAAATGAAAGGGAGCCAACAGCACGTGGTGTTCCCAGGTGGTCACCCATCCAAGTACTAACCACGCCCGATGTTGTTTAACTTCGGTGATCGGACGAGAACCGGTGTATTCAACATGGTATGGCCGTTGGCGCCCATGTAATGTAGGCGCATGGAAGAATTCGCATTCGGTTCTTATCCCAACACACACAAAATCATACTTTTCGGTCGAAAGCAGCCGCATTTTTTTTTATTGACAATTCGTCACGTTAGCGCGAACGCAATCCTGAGATCCAAAACTTATGAGCCGGAAGGACGCGCTTCGTGTATTTTTTTTTTTTGGAGATTTATGAATTTATTTATTAACATTACATCGTTACAAGCTAACAACTTTACAACATAAAACACGAACAGAATTGTAATTGTATGCACTTCCTTCCGCAATCCGACGTGCCAGCAGAGCGACTGCCGAATTAGCGGGCGCGCCGCCGTGTGTGTGAGACGCGCAACTTCTCGTTGCACCTCCTGTCATCCGCTTGGCGCGTGCAGCCTTCGACACTCGCGGAAGACGCATCTTGTCCCTGGTGTCCAGCGCAGGAGGGCTGGCGCGCGGCCGACCGGCGTAAGGCCTGTGCGGGGTGTGGCAGAGTCTTGTTGGAGGGCGCCACTGCTGGCGATGTGAGCTTCCTCGCCTCGCCTCGCCTCGCCTCGCCTCGCCTCAGACGAGGTGTTTGCGTAATTTGCAGTGCATTCGCACCTTTCCTATCCCTGTCCCTGTCCCCGTCCCGACTTGTCCCGACTTTGCTCGACTGCCGCTCGCTGCCGCTCGGGTCGTGGCCCATATAACAGCGCAAGCACAAGAAACGTCTGCAGGAGATGACGAGACGAGACGAGTCGACTAAGGAATAAATTTATAATTACATATCGAAGTAGGAATTGTACACCGCTACACAACAACAGGCGCTGACGTATTTCAGAACACATCTGCCGATTCGTACTGTTTTGTCGTTTTCAAAGACTTCCTGGCGAACTTGGTTAGCACATTCTCCCTCAAACTGAGATATTTACTGCAATTTCGCACCTTATGGTCATTACAGTAGATTAAAATGCTTAAGCAAGAATCTTTGTCACAACAGAACGGTGGTATGGAAAGAGGGCGGTATAAAAAAAAAAGTAAATGAAAGGGAGCCAACAGCACGTGGTGTTCCCAGGTGGTCACCCATCCAAGTACTAACCACGCCCGATGTTGTTTAACTTCGGTGATCGGACGAGAACCGGTGTATTCAACATGGTATGGCCGTTGGCGCCCATGTAATGTAGGCGCATGGAAGAATTCGCATTCGGTTCTTATCCCAACACACACAAAATCATACTTTTCGGTCGAAAGCAGCCGCATTTTTTTTTATTGACAATTCGTCACGTTAGCGCGAACGCAATCCTGAGATCCAAAACTTATGAGCCGGAAGGACGCGCTTCGTGTATTTTTTTTTTTTGGAGATTTATGAATTTATTTATTAACATTACATCGTTACAAGCTAACAACTTTACAACATAAAACACGAACAGAATTGTAATTGTATGCACTTCCTTCCGCAATCCGACGTGCCAGCAGAGCGACTGCCGAATTAGCGGGCGCGCCGCCGTGTGTGTGAGACGCGCAACTTCTCGTTGCACCTCCTGTCATCCGCTTGGCGCGTGCAGCCTTCGACACTCGCGGAAGACGCATCTTGTCCCTGGTGTCCAGCGCAGGAGGGCTGGCGCGCGGCCGACCGGCGTAAGGCCTGTGCGGGGTGTGGCAGAGTCTTGTTGGAGGGCGCCACTGCTGGCGATGTGAGCTTCCTCGCCTCGCCTCGCCTCGCCTCGCCTCGCCTCAGACGAGGTGTTTGCGTAATTTGCAGTGCATTCGCACCTTTCCTATCCCTGTCCCTGTCCCCGTCCCGACTTGTCCCGACTTTGCTCGACTGCCGCTCGCTGCCGCTCGGGTCGTGGCCCATATAACAGCGCAAGCACAAGAAACGTCTGCAGGAGATGACGAGACGAGACGAGTCGACTAAGGAATAAATTTATAATTACATATCGAAGTAGGAATTGTACACCGCTACACAACAACAGGCGCTGACGTATTTCAGAACACATCTGCCGATTCGTACTGTTTTGTCGTTTTCAAAGACTTCCTGGCGAACTTGGTTAGCACATTCTCCCTCAAACTGAGATATTTACTGCAATTTCGCACCTTATGGTCATTACAGTAGATTAAAATGCTTAAGCAAGAATCTTTGTCACAACAGAACGGTGGTATGGAAAGAGGGCGGTATAAAAAAAAAAGTAAATGAAAGGGAGCCAACAGCACGTGGTGTTCCCAGGTGGTCACCCATCCAAGTACTAACCACGCCCGATGTTGTTTAACTTCGGTGATCGGACGAGAACTTTTTTTTTTTTTTTTTTATTATATATATATATTTTTCTTTTTTTTTTTTTTTTTTTTTATTTTTACTTTCTTGGAAGATCAGGCCAGGGTGGCTACGGAGGCAAAGCAGGCAGGGGTCGCAATCCGAGGCCTGGCCACAGTGTCTCCGGCGCCCTCCCAACCCGAGAAACGTGGAATAACGGAATGTAAGGAAGGAGTCACGAAGACGCAAAACACAAATAAAAACCATGCTCGGAGAACAATGACCACAAGTCGGCAGCGGTAGCCCACCGCCGCCAGAGAAAAGCAAAGAAAGGGACTCTCAAAAAACAACCACACTAAACATTGCCAAATATGTCTGGCGCACGGGAATGGCGAAGTCGACGCAATTCCGGCAGCAGCAAACATATTTCGTCGTCTCGAGAAGCTTGATAAGCTTGATTTCCGTGCCCAGAAGGCAACCATTACAAACACAAAATATCTGGAAGCACCGTTCCAAAGTTCAGGGACAAGTCAACGACGGTCCAGAAATAGTCACAAAAATGAAGTAAGTGTCAGCAATAGGGAACAAACGTCAAATCCAGGAGAGAAGACTAATTAGGGAGAATCCTAAGAACAACCGTTCACAATGGCGGGAGGAAAGTCGAGCCGGTGAGACAAATTGACTGTCAGACATCAAGAAAATAGATACATATACATCATTCCGCATGTCCCGCCAAAAGGTACAGTGGAAATGGAAGTACATAATCATGGCAGGAGAGAAATATTTAAAGTGGTAAAGGCGGTCCGTAAAGCGACATCTAAAAATCGGGCATAATGGGAAACACACTTCGGATTCTGTTTCTCCCGTCCATAATAGTCCCAAAGATATGTCAAGAACTGCAAGCGATCCGTGAGTCGGAGAGAGAAAATCGCATGTGCGGCATGTGCGGCAATCCACACGGTAGCGTTTCTCTTGGTGGCAGGATACGGCCGCCAGTCGGGAACCAGGATATACAAGGGCTGCACGGCACGCGGGGTAGTCCTATTAATCAACGCCAACATCGCACAGGTGGCATCCCACACCTCTTTAAATTGGGGGCACACAAATCGGTGTTCGATCGTGTCTTCAGCCGCGCACCGCCCACAGAGGCCACTCGGGAGGAGATTTATCGCGTGGAGTTTCGCATTCGTGGCAACGGTGCGATTCACAACTTTATACCAGGTGTCCCGAACATCGGATGTCAACAATGGACTGGAGATATTGGACCACACCGTCCGCCAATCGTATTGCGGCAGCCGCAACTCCCATTTGTTAGTCGGCGGAGTTCCACGGAGGGCCTCTGCGATCGCGCGGACGTTACCCCGGCGTCGGTCGTCACCTATCAGATAGCTTGTGTGGAGGAAATACTGGCGAACGAAATTCAATTGATACGGGATAGCCTGTACAGAGACAGGCGCGCGGAGAGAAGCTGGGCGGTAAAGGTCGAAGAGTGCAGACGTGGGGCACTGCCCAGCAGTGGCGATCACACAGTTGGTCCGGCGGAGCAAAAGAGCAGCACACTTGGAAGGAAAATCGACCATACCTAGGCCGCCTCTGTCCGGCGGGAGCACACAAATATTGTAGGCGACTTTAAAGATTTCGCCTCGCCAGACCAGCCAAGAGACAGCATGCTTGATAGCCCGTTCGATCTCCTTCGGCACCGGCAAAACTTGAGCCAAGTACCAGGCCTTGGCCAACATCTGGGTATTAACAACCGAAACCCTCTCCAGCAATGATAAATTTCGTTTGGCGGCAGCCTGAGTCGCCGCCCGAACAGAATATAACACCGCGCGCCAATTTAACACCGTCATTCGTTGTACATTTGGAGTCATCTGGATCCCGAGAATCTTATGTCGCAACTGTACGGTATACCAATCACGACGGACATCTCTCATGGTCACAGTAAGCGGCAGTAAGATGGACTTACGGGGGTTGACAACCGCACCCGATGCCGTTTCAAACTGTTGAAGGAGGAGACGGAGCGCATCAATATCGTCGGGGCGTTGGATAAAAACCCCCAAATCATCAGCATACGCCCGACAGACAAGCGAACCCGCACCAAACGGGACACCGTGGCAAACAGCCGTTAATTTGCGGAGTAGAGGATCCAAGGCTAAGACGAATAAGCCCATGGAAAGTGGGCACCCTTGGCGGACGGACCTGTTCAGCCTGAGGACATCACTGGCCTGACCATGAAAAAGGATTCGGGAAGTAGCCGATTTCAAAAGGTTGGATATCACATTCGTGAATTGTAAACCAAACCCGAACTTAGACATAACCCGCCGCAAGTACTCGTGACTGATTCTGTCGAACGCGTTGTGAAAATCAATGGAGAGTATCGCAGCTCGGCCGCCACGGCTGGATGCGGCATAAGCGATACATTCACGATACGCGAGGACAGCATCATAAATATTCCGTCCAGGTACGGCACACGATTGAGATGGGCTAATGACGGACTTCAACGCCGGCCGCAGACGGTGTGAAAAGCAGCGCGCGACGATTTTATAATCGGCGTTTAATAAAGTAATCGGCCGTAAAGTCACCACACTTGGGGTGCCAGTTGTTTTCGGGACGAGGACGATGAGCCCCTCTAAAAATTCGTCCGGCACATCGAGGCCGTTATGGATTTCATTGACCATGGCAACGAAAATATCAGTTAAAAGGCCGGAAAATTTAACATAAAATTCGACAGGAATTCCGTCATTGCCAGGGGCTTTTCCCTTCGGGCTAGCCTTAATAGCGGCAGAAACATCATCAGCTGTAAAACGCTCATTTAAAAGAAGTCTATCCTGAGGCGTTATAATGGAAGGCAGATCACGTAAAAATGTCTGCAAGGAGGCGTCATTCAAAGGTTGAAATTGAAAGAGACGAGAATAGTGATCGTAAATTTCGTCCCGAATCACCCGTCGATCGGAAGTCTTAAGGCCGTCACGCGTAATCCAGTCCGTAAATAAAAGTTTTTCACGCCGCAGACGGGCTCGTCGTAAATGATACAAGGAAAGTGGTTCCTTCAACGTAGGATCGAAAGGCCTGCTACGGACTACAGAGCCCTGTGCCTGGCGATACAGATGGTTTAAAATCTTCGCTTTAATCTTCCGTAACGTGGGAAGTAGCTCAGGGCGGTCGGTAACCCGAGTAATTAAATCCCGTAAACAATCGCGATAAAAATCGACCGTCATCATGTCCCAATGGGCCTTGTCACGACAATAATTGATGAGCAAACTACGAATGGCCGGTTTAGCGTGACGGAGCCACCAATCGACAGTAGAACTCGCCTGCGGGCGGCGCTGAAGAAGTTGGCGCCACAACAAATGCACCTGTTCGACAAGACTGACGTCATCCAAAACACTAACATTGAATTTCCAATAGGAGCGCGTACGTTCCGGGCGAACGTACGGGACATTAAAAGCACACAAATAACCACAATGATCCGAAAAAGCGACGGGAGCAACTTCTGCCTGCAAGATGGAAGCAGTAAGATCCGGCGAGATATAAATTCTGTCCAATCTGCTATGCCCAGTAGGATAAAAATAAGTAAAACCTGCAGCAGTCGGACTAAAACGAAGCCACGTGTCCTTAAATTTGTAAATGTCAACTAAATTTTGCAGTGCAAGACACTTATTCGCCGTCGGCTCCTGGTCGGCATCACGCAAAACACAATTAAAATCGCCACCGAAGATGATCCGACGGTGGTTTCGATGGAAAAGCTGACATACATCATGAGCGAAAAAGGTATTCCTCAGACGTTTATTGTCAGTTCCAGAGGGGGCATACACGTTAACAAAAAATATGTCGCAGATGACACAC
Organism: Schistocerca americana; assembly: GCF_021461395.2. NCBI lineage: Eukaryota > Metazoa > Arthropoda > Insecta > Orthoptera > Acrididae > Schistocerca > Schistocerca americana. The sequence goes on from NW_025726499.1 coordinate 25,478, forward strand.
GCCAACCCTCGTCCATCCGGTAAAATTGCTATGTTGTTATACTCTAAACCGGGCGTGATTAAAATCGCCGTACCAAAGCCTACTTCCGGATCAATATTAAGAATAACATTAAACGCAGTAAGATGCGGGACAACGTCAGCTGTAAGTTCTTGAAGGAAAATCACATCACAACAAGCAGATTGCAAAAAGTATAAAAGGGCGTCAATTTTACGGGCACTGCGGATTCGATTGACATTAAGTGTCAGGACGCGTAACTGGTGGAAGGCACGCGTCAGGGTGGACTCTTGAACTTAAGCAAGACTAGAAAAAATTATCCTCCTCCACATCTTCAGACCACTGCATGGTGTCCGAAGGAACAGGTGGGGCATCCGGGACGGCCCGGGAAGCGGGGGTGGCGGGCACCGACACAGGTGGACCGTGCACGAAAGGTGCGTCGCGACGCTCTTGGACCAAGGAATCCGTTAGTCCCTCAACGGCCTGTTCAAAGGAAACGCCGTCGCCCTCAGTGGGCGCCGTTTTCGAACGTTTCTTAGACCGCCTACGCTTTGGTTTGGGATCGGCAGGGGCGGACTGGGTGGAAACTTGGGACACCTCACTTTCTGCGCTGCTAGCATCCGCCTCGCCAGAAGTGGACAGGCCCGGTTGTGACTGCAATTTCCGCTTGTCTGTCGGTGGGGCGGGGACGGAAATCGGCCGGGGAGACTCGACCAACATTTCCGAAGACTCCCCAACAGGCACGTCCGGAACACTTACGGCTGGCAAATCAGCAATACTGACCTCACGAGGGGTGAGTTCGGCAGGTAAACTTTGTTCCGACACAACCGGGGGCACGACTACTGTCGGCGGAGTCACAGTATCGGACACAGCAGCCACAGCCGCAGGAGCGGCAGAAGCCTGTCGGTCGGTCGGGGCGACTGAGGGGGGTCCAACCAACGCGCCTGCATACGTAGTGTTGTCAACAGCTTCGCGCGGCAGCTGTGCCGGCCTGCGTAAAGTGCAGGTTTGTCGCAAATGATCTGTTTTGCCACACACTGAGCACGTCTGCGGCTGCCCACTATAGCTAAGGAAAGCTCGCGTGCCAGCAATGATCAGATACGAGGGTATATGTTTCTTTAAATCTACACGTACTGTCCGAACACCACTCAAAACCCGGTACCTAAAACCTGCAGGCCACACATCATTCTCCACACTTAGAACGGTGCCAAATTCGCCAAGTTTACGAGCAATGGCCTCATTGGGGCACTCAAAGGGAACATTATAAACCTTCACATTTCGAATGCCGAAGCCTGCCGGCAGTATCAAAACATCAGACAAAGTACCGTCCACGTGCTTAAATTTCTTAACGCCACCACTTGCAGTAACTAGCTTATCGACACAATCCGCGTTCGGAAGTTTCAAAAAGACAGAGTTTTGAATAAAATCGAGCTGAATGCCGACCAAATCAGATTCGGGAATACGCAATTCGGAAAATATCCATTCGTGAACATCAAAAGGAGACGGTCTAGCCGCGTTCCTATCAAAAACACACTGTACGGAGTTAGCACGATTCATAATAAAGCGTCAATAAACTTACAGGAACTAGTAGAGAAGAGAGAACGCTGCGAGGCGCAGCACCAAACACGCGACGAAGACACCGCCTGCAGCACACGAAGGTGGCAGCAGGCACGAGCCGAACACACGTCCGGGCTGGCGCGCGGCCGACCGGCGTATGGCCTGTGCGGGGTGTGGCAGAGTGTTGTTGGAGGGCGCCACTGCTGGCGATGTGAGCTTCTTCGCCTCGCCTCGCCTCGCCTCGCCTCGCCTCAGACGAGGTGTTTGCGTAATTTGCAGTGCATTCGCACCATTCCTGTCCCTGTCCCCGTCCCGACTTGTCCCGACTTTGCTCGACTGCCGCTCGCTGCCGCTCGGGTCGTGGCCCATATAACAGCGCAAGCACAAGAAACGTCTGCAGGAGATGAGGAGACGAGACGAGACGACTAAAGAATAAATTTATAATTACATATCGAAGTGGGAATTGTACACCGCTACACAACAACAGGCGCTGACGTATTTCAGAACATATCTGCCGATTCGTACTGTTTTGTCGTTTTCAAAGACTTCCTGGCGAACTTGGTTAGCACAATCTCCCTCAAACTGAGATATTTACTGCAATTTCGCACCTTATGGTCATTACAGTAGATTAAAATGCTTAAGCAAGAATCTTTGTCACAACAGAACGGTGGTATGGAAAGAAGGCGGTATAAAAAAAAAAAAAAGTAAATGAAAGGGAGCCAACAGCACGTGGTGTTCCCAGGTGGTCACCCATCCAAGTACTAACCACGCCCGATGTTGCTTAACTTCGGTTATCGGACGAGAACCGGTGTACTCAACATGGTATGGCCGTTGGCGCCCATATAATGTAGGCGCATGGCAGAATTCGCATTCGGTTCTTATCCCAACACACACAAAATCATACTTTTCGGTCGAAAGCAGCCGCATTCTTTTTTATTGACAATTCGTCACGTTAGCGCGAACGCATTCCTGAGTTCCAAAACTTATGAGCCGGAAGGACGCGCTTCGTGTATTTTTGTTGTTGTTGTGAGATTTATAAATTTATTTATTAACATTACACCGTTACAAGCTAACAACTTTACAACATAAAACACGAACAGAATTGCAATTGTAAGCACTTCCTTCCGCAATCCGACGTGCCAGCAGAGCGACTGCCGAATTAGCGGGCGCGCCGCCGTGTGTGTGAGACGCGCAGCTTCTCGTTGCACCTCCTGTCATCCGCTTGGCGCGTGCAGCCTTCGACACTCGCGGAAGACGCATCTTGTCCCTGGTGTCCAGCGCAGGAGGGCTGGCGCGCGGCCGACCGGCGTATGGCCTGTGCGGGGTGTGGCAGAGTGTTGTTGGAGGGCGCCACTGCTGGCGATGTGAGCTTCTTCGCCTCGCCTCGCCTCGCCTCGCCTCGCCTCAGACGAGGTGTTTGCGTAATTTGCAGTGCATTCGCACCATTCCTGTCCCTGTCCCCGTCCCGACTTGTCCCGACTTTGCTCGACTGCCGCTCGCTGCCGCTCGGGTCGTGGCCCATATAACAGCGCAAGCACAAGAAACGTCTGCAGGAGATGAGGAGACGAGACGAGACGACTAAAGAATAAATTTATAATTACATATCGAAGTGGGAATTGTACACCGCTACACAACAACAGGCGCTGACGTATTTCAGAACATATCTGCCGATTCGTACTGTTTTGTCGTTTTCAAAGACTTCCTGGCGAACTTGGTTAGCACAATCTCCCTCAAACTGAGATATTTACTGCAATTTCGCACCTTATGGTCATTACAGTAGATTAAAATGCTTAAGCAAGAATCTTTGTCACAACAGAACGGTGGTATGGAAAGAAGGCGGTATAAAAAAAAAAAAAAGTAAATGAAAGGGAGCCAACAGCACGTGGTGTTCCCAGGTGGTCACCCATCCAAGTACTAACCACGCCCGATGTTGCTTAACTTCGGTTATCGGACGAGAACCGGTGTACTCAACATGGTATGGCCGTTGGCGCCCATATAATGTAGGCGCATGGCAGAATTCGCATTCGGTTCTTATCCCAACACACACAAAATCATACTTTTCGGTCGAAAGCAGCCGCATTCTTTTTTATTGACAATTCGTCACGTTAGCGCGAACGCATTCCTGAGTTCCAAAACTTATGAGCCGGAAGGACGCGCTTCGTGTATTTTTGTTGTTGTTGTGAGATTTATAAATTTATTTATTAACATTACACCGTTACAAGCTAACAACTTTACAACATAAAACACGAACAGAATTGCAATTGTAAGCACTTCCTTCCGCAATCCGACGTGCCAGCAGAGCGACTGCCGAATTAGCGGGCGCGCCGCCGTGTGTGTGAGACGCGCAGCTTCTCGTTGCACCTCCTGTCATCCGCTTGGCGCGTGCAGCCTTCGACACTCGCGGAAGACGCATCTTGTCCCTGGTGTCCAGCGCAGGAGGGCTGGCGCGCGGCCGACCGGCGTATGGCCTGTGCGGGGTGTGGCAGAGTGTTGTTGGAGGGCGCCACTGCTGGCGATGTGAGCTTCTTCGCCTCGCCTCGCCTCGCCTCGCCTCGCCTCAGACGAGGTGTTTGCGTAATTTGCAGTGCATTCGCACCATTCCTGTCCCTGTCCCCGTCCCGACTTGTCCCGACTTTGCTCGACTGCCGCTCGCTGCCGCTCGGGTCGTGGCCCATATAACAGCGCAAGCACAAGAAACGTCTGCAGGAGATGAGGAGACGAGACGAGACGACTAAAGAATAAATTTATAATTACATATCGAAGTGGGAATTGTACACCGCTACACAACAACAGGCGCTGACGTATTTCAGAACATATCTGCCGATTCGTACTGTTTTGTCGTTTTCAAAGACTTCCTGGCGAACTTGGTTAGCACAATCTCCCTCAAACTGAGATATTTACTGCAATTTCGCACCTTATGGTCATTACAGTAGATTAAAATGCTTAAGCAAGAATCTTTGTCACAACAGAACGGTGGTATGGAAAGAAGGCGGTATAAAAAAAAAAAAAAGTAAATGAAAGGGAGCCAACAGCACGTGGTGTTCCCAGGTGGTCACCCATCCAAGTACTAACCACGCCCGATGTTGCTTAACTTCGGTTATCGGACGAGAACCGGTGTACTCAACATGGTATGGCCGTTGGCGCCCATATAATGTAGGCGCATGGCAGAATTCGCATTCGGTTCTTATCCCAACACACACAAAATCATACTTTTCGGTCGAAAGCAGCCGCATTCTTTTTTATTGACAATTCGTCACGTTAGCGCGAACGCATTCCTGAGTTCCAAAACTTATGAGCCGGAAGGACGCGCTTCGTGTATTTTTGTTGTTGTTGTGAGATTTATAAATTTATTTATTAACATTACACCGTTACAAGCTAACAACTTTACAACATAAAACACGAACAGAATTGCAATTGTAAGCACTTCCTTCCGCAATCCGACGTGCCAGCAGAGCGACTGCCGAATTAGCGGGCGCGCCGCCGTGTGTGTGAGACGCGCAGCTTCTCGTTGCACCTCCTGTCATCCGCTTGGCGCGTGCAGCCTTCGACACTCGCGGAAGACGCATCTTGTCCCTGGTGTCCAGCGCAGGAGGGCTGGCGCGCGGCCGACCGGCGTATGGCCTGTGCGGGGTGTGGCAGAGTGTTGTTGGAGGGCGCCACTGCTGGCGATGTGAGCTTCTTCGCCTCGCCTCGCCTCGCCTCGCCTCGCCTCAGACGAGGTGTTTGCGTAATTTGCAGTGCATTCGCACCATTCCTGTCCCTGTCCCCGTCCCGACTTGTCCCGACTTTGCTCGACTGCCGCTCGCTGCCGCTCGGGTCGTGGCCCATATAACAGCGCAAGCACAAGAAACGTCTGCAGGAGATGAGGAGACGAGACGAGACGACTAAAGAATAAATTTATAATTACATATCGAAGTGGGAATTGTACACCGCTACACAACAACAGGCGCTGACGTATTTCAGAACATATCTGCCGATTCGTACTGTTTTGTCGTTTTCAAAGACTTCCTGGCGAACTTGGTTAGCACAATCTCCCTCAAACTGAGATATTTACTGCAATTTCGCACCTTATGGTCATTACAGTAGATTAAAATGCTTAAGCAAGAATCTTTGTCACAACAGAACGGTGGTATGGAAAGAAGGCGGTATAAAAAAAAAAAAAAGTAAATGAAAGGGAGCCAACAGCACGTGGTGTTCCCAGGTGGTCACCCATCCAAGTACTAACCACGCCCGATGTTGCTTAACTTCGGTTATCGGACGAGAACCGGTGTACTCAACATGGTATGGCCGTTGGCGCCCATATAATGTAGGCGCATGGCAGAATTCGCATTCGGTTCTTATCCCAACACACACAAAATCATACTTTTCGGTCGAAAGCAGCCGCATTCTTTTTTATTGACAATTCGTCACGTTAGCGCGAACGCATTCCTGAGTTCCAAAACTTATGAGCCGGAAGGACGCGCTTCGTGTATTTTTGTTGTTGTTGTGAGATTTATAAATTTATTTATTAACATTACACCGTTACAAGCTAACAACTTTACAACATAAAACACGAACAGAATTGCAATTGTAAGCACTTCCTTCCGCAATCCGACGTGCCAGCAGAGCGACTGCCGAATTAGCGGGCGCGCCGCCGTGTGTGTGAGACGCGCAGCTTCTCGTTGCACCTCCTGTCATCCGCTTGGCGCGTGCAGCCTTCGACACTCGCGGAAGACGCATCTTGTCCCTGGTGTCCAGCGCAGGAGGGCTGGCGCGCGGCCGACCGGCGTATGGCCTGTGCGGGGTGTGGCAGAGTGTTGTTGGAGGGCGCCACTGCTGGCGATGTGAGCTTCTTCGCCTCGCCTCGCCTCGCCTCGCCTCGCCTCAGACGAGGTGTTTGCGTAATTTGCAGTGCATTCGCACCATTCCTGTCCCTGTCCCCGTCCCGACTTGTCCCGACTTTGCTCGACTGCCGCTCGCTGCCGCTCGGGTCGTGGCCCATATAACAGCGCAAGCACAAGAAACGTCTGCAGGAGATGAGGAGACGAGACGAGACGACTAAAGAATAAATTTATAATTACATATCGAAGTGGGAATTGTACACCGCTACACAACAACAGGCGCTGACGTATTTCAGAACATATCTGCCGATTCGTACTGTTTTGTCGTTTTCAAAGACTTCCTGGCGAACTTGGTTAGCACAATCTCCCTCAAACTGAGATATTTACTGCAATTTCGCACCTTATGGTCATTACAGTAGATTAAAATGCTTAAGCAAGAATCTTTGTCACAACAGAACGGTGGTATGGAAAGAAGGCGGTATAAAAAAAAAAAAAAGTAAATGAAAGGGAGCCAACAGCACGTGGTGTTCCCAGGTGGTCACCCATCCAAGTACTAACCACGCCCGATGTTGCTTAACTTCGGTTATCGGACGAGAACCGGTGTACTCAACATGGTATGGCCGTTGGCGCCCATATAATGTAGGCGCATGGCAGAATTCGCATTCGGTTCTTATCCCAACACACACAAAATCATACTTTTCGGTCGAAAGCAGCCGCATTCTTTTTTATTGACAATTCGTCACGTTAGCGCGAACGCATTCCTGAGTTCCAAAACTTATGAGCCGGAAGGACGCGCTTCGTGTATTTTTGTTGTTGTTGTGAGATTTATAAATTTATTTATTAACATTACACCGTTACAAGCTAACAACTTTACAACATAAAACACGAACAGAATTGCAATTGTAAGCACTTCCTTCCGCAATCCGACGTGCCAGCAGAGCGACTGCCGAATTAGCGGGCGCGCCGCCGTGTGTGTGAGACGCGCAGCTTCTCGTTGCACCTCCTGTCATCCGCTTGGCGCGTGCAGCCTTCGACACTCGCGGAAGACGCATCTTGTCCCTGGTGTCCAGCGCAGGAGGGCTGGCGCGCGGCCGACCGGCGTATGGCCTGTGCGGGGTGTGGCAGAGTGTTGTTGGAGGGCGCCACTGCTGGCGATGTGAGCTTCTTCGCCTCGCCTCGCCTCGCCTCGCCTCGCCTCAGACGAGGTGTTTGCGTAATTTGCAGTGCATTCGCACCATTCCTGTCCCTGTCCCCGTCCCGACTTGTCCCGACTTTGCTCGACTGCCGCTCGCTGCCGCTCGGGTCGTGGCCCATATAACAGCGCAAGCACAAGAAACGTCTGCAGGAGATGAGGAGACGAGACGAGACGACTAAAGAATAAATTTATAATTACATATCGAAGTGGGAATTGTACACCGCTACACAACAACAGGCGCTGACGTATTTCAGAACATATCTGCCGATTCGTACTGTTTTGTCGTTTTCAAAGACTTCCTGGCGAACTTGGTTAGCACAATCTCCCTCAAACTGAGATATTTACTGCAATTTCGCACCTTATGGTCATTACAGTAGATTAAAATGCTTAAGCAAGAATCTTTGTCACAACAGAACGGTGGTATGGAAAGAAGGCGGTATAAAAAAAAAAAAAAGTAAATGAAAGGGAGCCAACAGCACGTGGTGTTCCCAGGTGGTCACCCATCCAAGTACTAACCACGCCCGATGTTGCTTAACTTCGGTTATCGGACGAGAACCGGTGTACTCAACATGGTATGGCCGTTGGCGCCCATATAATGTAGGCGCATGGCAGAATTCGCATTCGGTTCTTATCCCAACACACACAAAATCATACTTTTCGGTCGAAAGCAGCCGCATTCTTTTTTATTGACAATTCGTCACGTTAGCGCGAACGCATTCCTGAGTTCCAAAACTTATGAGCCGGAAGGACGCGCTTCGTGTATTTTTGTTGTTGTTGTGAGATTTATAAATTTATTTATTAACATTACACCGTTACAAGCTAACAACTTTACAACATAAAACACGAACAGAATTGCAATTGTAAGCACTTCCTTCCGCAATCCGACGTGCCAGCAGAGCGACTGCCGAATTAGCGGGCGCGCCGCCGTGTGTGTGAGACGCGCAGCTTCTCGTTGCACCTCCTGTCATCCGCTTGGCGCGTGCAGCCTTCGACACTCGCGGAAGACGCATCTTGTCCCTGGTGTCCAGCGCAGGAGGGCTGGCGCGCGGCCGACCGGCGTATGGCCTGTGCGGGGTGTGGCAGAGTGTTGTTGGAGGGCGCCACTGCTGGCGATGTGAGCTTCTTCGCCTCGCCTCGCCTCGCCTCGCCTCGCCTCAGACGAGGTGTTTGCGTAATTTGCAGTGCATTCGCACCATTCCTGTCCCTGTCCCCGTCCCGACTTGTCCCGACTTTGCTCGACTGCCGCTCGCTGCCGCTCGGGTCGTGGCCCATATAACAGCGCAAGCACAAGAAACGTCTGCAGGAGATGAGGAGACGAGACGAGACGACTAAAGAATAAATTTATAATTACATATCGAAGTGGGAATTGTACACCGCTACACAACAACAGGCGCTGACGTATTTCAGAACATATCTGCCGATTCGTACTGTTTTGTCGTTTTCAAAGACTTCCTGGCGAACTTGGTTAGCACAATCTCCCTCAAACTGAGATATTTACTGCAATTTCGCACCTTATGGTCATTACAGTAGATTAAAATGCTTAAGCAAGAATCTTTGTCACAACAGAACGGTGGTATGGAAAGAAGGCGGTATAAAAAAAAAAAAAAGTAAATGAAAGGGAGCCAACAGCACGTGGTGTTCCCAGGTGGTCACCCATCCAAGTACTAACCACGCCCGATGTTGCTTAACTTCGGTTATCGGACGAGAACCGGTGTACTCAACATGGTATGGCCGTTGGCGCCCATATAATGTAGGCGCATGGCAGAATTCGCATTCGGTTCTTATCCCAACACACACAAAATCATACTTTTCGGTCGAAAGCAGCCGCATTCTTTTTTATTGACAATTCGTCACGTTAGCGCGAACGCATTCCTGAGTTCCAAAACTTATGAGCCGGAAGGACGCGCTTCGTGTATTTTTGTTGTTGTTGTGAGATTTATAAATTTATTTATTAACATTACACCGTTACAAGCTAACAACTTTACAACATAAAACACGAACAGAATTGCAATTGTAAGCACTTCCTTCCGCAATCCGACGTGCCAGCAGAGCGACTGCCGAATTAGCGGGCGCGCCGCCGTGTGTGTGAGACGCGCAGCTTCTCGTTGCACCTCCTGTCATCCGCTTGGCGCGTGCAGCCTTCGACACTCGCGGAAGACGCATCTTGTCCCTGGTGTCCAGCGCAGGAGGGCTGGCGCGCGGCCGACCGGCGTATGGCCTGTGCGGGGTGTGGCAGAGTGTTGTTGGAGGGCGCCACTGCTGGCGATGTGAGCTTCTTCGCCTCGCCTCGCCTCGCCTCGCCTCAGACGAGGTGTTTGCGTAATTTGCAGTGCATTCGCACCATTCCTGTCCCTGTCCCCGTCCCGACTTGTCCCGACTTTGCTCGACTGCCGCTCGCTGCCGCTCGGGTCGTGGCCCATATAACAGCGCAAGCACAAGAAACGTCTGCAGGAGATGAGGAGACGAGACGAGACGACTAAAGAATAAATTTATAATTACATATCGAAGTGGGAATTGTACACCGCTACACAACAACAGGCGCTGACGTATTTCAGAACATATCTGCCGATTCGTACTGTTTTGTCGTTTTCAAAGACTTCCTGGCGAACTTGGTTAGCACAATCTCCCTCAAACTGAGATATTTACTGCAATTTCGCACCTTATGGTCATTACAGTAGATTAAAATGCTTAAGCAAGAATCTTTGTCACAACAGAACGGTGGTATGGAAAGAAGGCGGTATAAAAAAAAAAAAAAGTAAATGAAAGGGAGCCAACAGCACGTGGTGTTCCCAGGTGGTCACCCATCCAAGTACTAACCACGCCCGATGTTGCTTAACTTCGGTTATCGGGCGAGAACCGGTGTACTCAACATGGTATGGCCGTTGGCGCCCATATAATGTAGGCGCATGGCAGAATTCGCATTCGGTTCTTATCCCAACACACACAAAATCATACTTTTCGGTCGAAAGCAGCCGCATTCTTTTTTATTGACAATTCGTCACGTTAGCGCGAACGCATTCCTGAGTTCCAAAACTTATGAGCCGGAAGGACGCGCTTCGTGTATTTTTGTTGTTGTTGTGAGATTTATAAATTTATTTATTAACATTACACCGTTACAAGCTAACAACTTTACAACATAAAACACGAACAGAATTGCAATTGTAAGCACTTCCTTCCGCAATCCGACGTGCCAGCAGAGCGACTGCCGAATTAGCGGGCGCGCCGCCGTGTGTGTGAGACGCGCAGCTTCTCGTTGCACCTCCTGTCATCCGCTTGGCGCGTGCAGCCTTCGACACTCGCGGAAGACGCATCTTGTCCCTGGTGTCCAGCGCAGGAGGGCTGGCGCGCGGCCGACCGGCGTATGGCCTGTGCGGGGTGTGGCAGAGTGTTGTTGGAGGGCGCCACTGCTGGCGATGTGAGCTTCTTCGCCTCGCCTCGCCTCGCCTCGCCTCGCCTCAGACGAGGTGTTTGCGTAATTTGCAGTGCATTCGCACCATTCCTGTCCCTGTCCCCGTCCCGACTTGTCCCGACTTTGCTCGACTGCCGCTCGCTGCCGCTCGGGTCGTGGCCCATATAACAGCGCAAGCACAAGAAACGTCTGCAGGAGATGAGGAGACGAGACGAGACGACTAAAGAATAAATTTATAATTACATATCGAAGTGGGAATTGTACACCGCTACACAACAACAGGCGCTGACGTATTTCAGAACATATCTGCCGATTCGTACTGTTTTGTCGTTTTCAAAGACTTCCTGGCGAACTTGGTTAGCACAATCTCCCTCAAACTGAGATATTTACTGCAATTTCGCACCTTATGGTCATTACAGTAGATTAAAATGCTTAAGCAAGAATCTTTGTCACAACAGAACGGTGGTATGGAAAGAAGGCGGTATAAAAAAAAAAAAAAGTAAATGAAAGGGAGCCAACAGCACGTGGTGTTCCCAGGTGGTCACCCATCCAAGTACTAACCACGCCCGATGTTGCTTAACTTCGGTTATCGGACGAGAACCGGTGTACTCAACATGGTATGGCCGTTGGCGCCCATATAATGTAGGCGCATGGCAGAATTCGCATTCGGTTCTTATCCCAACACACACAAAATCATACTTTTCGGTCGAAAGCAGCCGCATTCTTTTTTATTGACAATTCGTCACGTTAGCGCGAACGCATTCCTGAGTTCCAAAACTTATGAGCCGGAAGGACGCGCTTCGTGTATTTTTGTTGTTGTTGTGAGATTTATAAATTTATTTATTAACATTACACCGTTACAAGCTAACAACTTTACAACATAAAACACGAACAGAATTGCAATTGTAAGCACTTCCTTCCGCAATCCGACGTGCCAGCAGAGCGACTGCCGAATTAGCGGGCGCGCCGCCGTGTGTGTGAGACGCGCAGCTTCTCGTTGCACCTCCTGTCATCCGCTTGGCGCGTGCAGCCTTCGACACTCGCGGAAGACGCATCTTGTCCCTGGTGTCCAGCGCAGGAGGGCTGGCGCGCGGCCGACCGGCGTATGGCCTGTGCGGGGTGTGGCAGAGTGTTGTTGGAGGGCGCCACTGCTGGCGATGTGAGCTTCTTCGCCTCGCCTCGCCTCGCCTCGCCTCAGACGAGGTGTTTGCGTAATTTGCAGTGCATTCGCACCATTCCTGTCCCTGTCCCCGTCCCGACTTGTCCCGACTTTGCTCGACTGCCGCTCGCTGCCGCTCGGGTCGTGGCCCATATAACAGCGCAAGCACAAGAAACGTCTGCAGGAGATGAGGAGACGAGACGAGACGACTAAAGAATAAATTTATAATTACATATCGAAGTGGGAATTGTACACCGCTACACAACAACAGGCGCTGACGTATTTCAGAACATATCTGCCGATTCGTACTGTTTTGTCGTTTTCAAAGACTTCCTGGCGAACTTGGTTAGCACAATCTCCCTCAAACTGAGATATTTACTGCAATTTCGCACCTTATGGTCATTACAGTAGATTAAAATGCTTAAGCAAGAATCTTTGTCACAACAGAACGGTGGTATGGAAAGAAGGCGGTATAAAAAAAAAAAAAAGTAAATGAAAGGGAGCCAACAGCACGTGGTGTTCCCAGGTGGTCACCCATCCAAGTACTAACCACGCCCGATGTTGCTTAACTTCGGTTATCGGGCGAGAACCGGTGTACTCAACATGGTATGGCCGTTGGCGCCCATATAATGTAGGCGCATGGCAGAATTCGCATTCGGTTCTTATCCCAACACACACAAAATCATACTTTTCGGTCGAAAGCAGCCGCATTCTTTTTTATTGACAATTCGTCACGTTAGCGCGAACGCATTCCTGAGTTCCAAAACTTATGAGCCGGAAGGACGCGCTTCGTGTATTTTTGTTGTTGTTGTGAGATTTATAAATTTATTTATTAACATTACACCGTTACAAGCTAACAACTTTACAACATAAGACACGAACAGAATTGCAATTGTAAGCACTTCCTTCCGCAATCCGACGTGCCAGCAGAGCGACTGCCGAATTAGCGGGCGCGCCGCCGTGTGTGTGAGACGCGCAGCTTCTCGTTGCACCTCCTGTCATCCGCTTGGCGCGTGCAGCCTTCGACACTCGCGGAAGACGCATCTTGTCCCTGGTGTCCAGCGCAGGAGGGCTGGCGCGCGGCCGACCGGCGTATGGCCTGTGCGGGGTGTGGCAGAGTGTTGTTGGAGGGCGCCACTGCTGGCGATGTGAGCTTCTTCGCCTCGCCTCGCCTCGCCTCGCCTCAGACGAGGTGTTTGCGTAATTTGCAGTGCATTCGCACCATTCCTGTCCCTGTCCCCGTCCCGACTTGTCCCGACTTTGCTCGACTGCCGCTCGCTGCCGCTCGGGTCGTGGCCCATATAACAGCGCAAGCACAAGAAACGTCTGCAGGAGATGAGGAGACGAGACGAGACGACTAAAGAATAAATTTATAATTACATATCGAAGTGGGAATTGTACACCGCTACACAACAACAGGCGCTGACGTATTTCAGAACATATCTGCCGATTCGTACTGTTTTGTCGTTTTCAAAGACTTCCTGGCGAACTTGGTTAGCACAATCTCCCTCAAACTGAGATATTTACTGCAATTTCGCACCTTATGGTCATTACAGTAGATTAAAATGCTTAAGCAAGAATCTTTGTCACAACAGAACGGTGGTATGGAAAGAAGGCGGTATAAAAAAAAAAAAAAGTAAATGAAAGGGAGCCAACAGCACGTGGTGTTCCCAGGTGGTCACCCATCCAAGTACTAACCACGCCCGATGTTGCTTAACTTCGGTTATCGGGCGAGAACCGGTGTACTCAACATGGTATGGCCGTTGGCGCCCATATAATGTAGGCGCATGGCAGAATTCGCATTCGGTTCTTATCCCAACACACACAAAATCATACTTTTCGGTCGAAAGCAGCCGCATTCTTTTTTATTGACAATTCGTCACGTTAGCGCGAACGCATTCCTGAGTTCCAAAACTTATGAGCCGGAAGGACGCGCTTCGTGTATTTTTGTTGTTGTTGTGAGATTTATAAATTTATTTATTAACATTACACCGTTACAAGCTAACAACTTTACAACATAAAACACGAACAGAATTGCAATTGTAAGCACTTCCTTCCGCAATCCGACGTGCCAGCAGAGCGACTGCCGAATTAGCGGGCGCGCCGCCGTGTGTGTGAGACGCGCAGCTTCTCGTTGCACCTCCTGTCATCCGCTTGGCGCGTGCAGCCTTCGACACTCGCGGAAGACGCATCTTGTCCCTGGTGTCCAGCGCAGGAGGGCTGGCGCGCGGCCGACCGGCGTATGGCCTGTGCGGGGTGTGGCAGAGTGTTGTTGGAGGGCGCCACTGCTGGCGATGTGAGCTTCTTCGCCTCGCCTCGCCTCGCCTCGCCTCAGACGAGGTGTTTGCGTAATTTGCAGTGCATTCGCACCATTCCTGTCCCTGTCCCCGTCCCGACTTGTCCCGACTTTGCTCGACTGCCGCTCGCTGCCGCTCGGGTCGTGGCCCATATAACAGCGCAAGCACAAGAAACGTCTGCAGGAGATGAGGAGACGAGACGAGACGACTAAAGAATAAATTTATAATTACATATCGAAGTGGGAATTGTACACCGCTACACAACAACAGGCGCTGACGTATTTCAGAACATATCTGCCGATTCGTACTGTTTTGTCGTTTTCAAAGACTTCCTGGCGAACTTGGTTAGCACAATCTCCCTCAAACTGAGATATTTACTGCAATTTCGCACCTTATGGTCATTACAGTAGATTAAAATGCTTAAGCAAGAATCTTTGTCACAACAGAACGGTGGTATGGAAAGAAGGCGGTATAAAAAAAAAAAAAAGTAAATGAAAGGGAGCCAACAGCACGTGGTGTTCCCAGGTGGTCACCCATCCAAGTACTAACCACGCCCGATGTTGCTTAACTTCGGTTATCGGACGAGAACCGGTGTACTCAACATGGTATGGCCGTTGGCGCCCATATAATGTAGGCGCATGGCAGAATTCGCATTCGGTTCTTATCCCAACACACACAAAATCATACTTTTCGGTCGAAAGCAGCCGCATTCTTTTTTATTGACAATTCGTCACGTTAGCGCGAACGCATTCCTGAGTTCCAAAACTTATGAGCCGGAAGGACGCGCTTCGTGTATTTTTGTTGTTGTTGTGAGATTTATAAATTTATTTATTAACATTACACCGTTACAAGCTAACAACTTTACAACATAAAACACGAACAGAATTGCAATTGTAAGCACTTCCTTCCGCAATCCGACGTGCCAGCAGAGCGACTGCCGAATTAGCGGGCGCGCCGCCGTGTGTGTGAGACGCGCAGCTTCTCGTTGCACCTCCTGTCATCCGCTTGGCGCGTGCAGCCTTCGACACTCGCGGAAGACGCATCTTGTCCCTGGTGTCCAGCGCAGGAGGGCTGGCGCGCGGCCGACCGGCGTATGGCCTGTGCGGGGTGTGGCAGAGTGTTGTTGGAGGGCGCCACTGCTGGCGATGTGAGCTTCTTCGCCTCGCCTCGCCTCGCCTCGCCTCGCCTCAGACGAGGTGTTTGCGTAATTTGCAGTGCATTCGCACCATTCCTGTCCCTGTCCCCGTCCCGACTTGTCCCGACTTTGCTCGACTGCCGCTCGCTGCCGCTCGGGTCGTGGCCCATATAACAGCGCAAGCACAAGAAACGTCTGCAGGAGATGAGGAGACGAGACGAGACGACTAAAGAATAAATTTATAATTACATATCGAAGTGGGAATTGTACACCGCTACACAACAACAGGCGCTGACGTATTTCAGAACATATCTGCCGATTCGTACTGTTTTGTCGTTTTCAAAGACTTCCTGGCGAACTTGGTTAGCACAATCTCCCTCAAACTGAGATATTTACTGCAATTTCGCACCTTATGGTCATTACAGTAGATTAAAATGCTTAAGCAAGAATCTTTGTCACAACAGAACGGTGGTATGGAAAGAAGGCGGTATAAAAAAAAAAAAAAGTAAATGAAAGGGAGCCAACAGCACGTGGTGTTCCCAGGTGGTCACCCATCCAAGTACTAACCACGCCCGATGTTGCTTAACTTCGGTTATCGGACGAGAACCGGTGTACTCAACATGGTATGGCCGTTGGCGCCCATATAATGTAGGCGCATGGCAGAATTCGCATTCGGTTCTTATCCCAACACACACAAAATCATACTTTTCGGTCGAAAGCAGCCGCATTCTTTTTTATTGACAATTCGTCACGTTAGCGCGAACGCATTCCTGAGTTCCAAAACTTATGAGCCGGAAGGACGCGCTTCGTGTATTTTTGTTGTTGTTGTGAGATTTATAAATTTATTTATTAACATTACACCGTTACAAGCTAACAACTTTACAACATAAAACACGAACAGAATTGCAATTGTAAGCACTTCCTTCCGCAATCCGACGTGCCAGCAGAGCGACTGCCGAATTAGCGGGCGCGCCGCCGTGTGTGTGAGACGCGCAGCTTCTCGTTGCACCTCCTGTCATCCGCTTGGCGCGTGCAGCCTTCGACACTCGCGGAAGACGCATCTTGTCCCTGGTGTCCAGCGCAGGAGGGCTGGCGCGCGGCCGACCGGCGTATGGCCTGTGCGGGGTGTGGCAGAGTGTTGTTGGAGGGCGCCACTGCTGGCGATGTGAGCTTCTTCGCCTCGCCTCGCCTCGCCTCGCCTCAGACGAGGTGTTTGCGTAATTTGCAGTGCATTCGCACCATTCCTGTCCCTGTCCCCGTCCCGACTTGTCCCGACTTTGCTCGACTGCCGCTCGCTGCCGCTCGGGTCGTGGCCCATATAACAGCGCAAGCACAAGAAACGTCTGCAGGAGATGAGGAGACGAGACGAGACGACTAAAGAATAAATTTATAATTACATATCGAAGTGGGAATTGTACACCGCTACACAACAACAGGCGCTGACGTATTTCAGAACATATCTGCCGATTCGTACTGTTTTGTCGTTTTCAAAGACTTCCTGGCGAACTTGGTTAGCACAATCTCCCTCAAACTGAGATATTTACTGCAATTTCGCACCTTATGGTCATTACAGTAGATTAAAATGCTTAAGCAAGAATCTTTGTCACAACAGAACGGTGGTATGGAAAGAAGGCGGTATAAAAAAAAAAAAAAGTAAATGAAAGGGAGCCAACAGCACGTGGTGTTCCCAGGTGGTCACCCATCCAAGTACTAACCACGCCCGATGTTGCTTAACTTCGGTTATCGGGCGAGAACCGGTGTACTCAACATGGTATGGCCGTTGGCGCCCATATAATGTAGGCGCATGGCAGAATTCGCATTCGGTTCTTATCCCAACACACACAAAATCATACTTTTCGGTCGAAAGCAGCCGCATTCTTTTTTATTGACAATTCGTCACGTTAGCGCGAACGCATTCCTGAGTTCCAAAACTTATGAGCCGGAAGGACGCGCTTCGTGTATTTTTGTTGTTGTTGTGAGATTTATAAATTTATTTATTAACATTACACCGTTACAAGCTAACAACTTTACAACATAAAACACGAACAGAATTGCAATTGTAAGCACTTCCTTCCGCAATCCGACGTGCCAGCAGAGCGACTGCCGAATTAGCGGGCGCGCCGCCGTGTGTGTGAGACGCGCAGCTTCTCGTTGCACCTCCTGTCATCCGCTTGGCGCGTGCAGCCTTCGACACTCGCGGAAGACGCATCTTGTCCCTGGTGTCCAGCGCAGGAGGGCTGGCGCACGGCCGACCGGCGTATGGCCTGTGCGGGGTGTGGCAGAGTGTTGTTGGAGGGCGCCACTGCTGGCGATGTGAGCTTCTTCGCCTCGCCTCGCCTCGCCTCGCCTCAGACGAGGTGTTTGCGTAATTTGCAGTGCATTCGCACCATTCCTGTCCCTGTCCCCGTCCCGACTTGTCCCGACTTTGCTCGACTGCCGCTCGCTGCCGCTCGGGTCGTGGCCCATATAACAGCGCAAGCACAAGAAACGTCTGCAGGAGATGAGGAGACGAGACGAGACGACTAAAGAATAAATTTATAATTACATATCGAAGTGGGAATTGTACACCGCTACACAACAACAGGCGCTGACGTATTTCAGAACATATCTGCCGATTCGTACTGTTTTGTCGTTTTCAAAGACTTCCTGGCGAACTTGGTTAGCACAATCTCCCTCAAACTGAGATATTTACTGCAATTTCGCACCTTATGGTCATTACAGTAGATTAAAATGCTTAAGCAAGAATCTTTGTCACAACAGAACGGTGGTATGGAAAGAAGGCGGTATAAAAAAAAAAAAAAGTAAATGAAAGGGAGCCAACAGCACGTGGTGTTCCCAGGTGGTCACCCATCCAAGTACTAACCACGCCCGATGTTGCTTAACTTCGGTTATCGGACGAGAACCGGTGTACTCAACATGGTATGGCCGTTGGCGCCCATATAATGTAGGCGCATGGCAGAATTCGCATTCGGTTCTTATCCCAACACACACAAAATCATACTTTTCGGTCGAAAGCAGCCGCATTCTTTTTTATTGACAATTCGTCACGTTAGCGCGAACGCATTCCTGAGTTCCAAAACTTATGAGCCGGAAGGACGCGCTTCGTGTATTTTTGTTGTTGTTGTGAGATTTATAAATTTATTTATTAACATTACACCGTTACAAGCTAACAACTTTACAACATAAAACACGAACAGAATTGCAATTGTAAGCACTTCCTTCCGCAATCCGACGTGCCAGCAGAGCGACTGCCGAATTAGCGGGCGCGCCGCCGTGTGTGTGAGACGCGCAGCTTCTCGTTGCACCTCCTGTCATCCGCTTGGCGCGTGCAGCCTTCGACACTCGCGGAAGACGCATCTTGTCCCTGGTGTCCAGCGCAGGAGGGCTGGCGCGCGGCCGACCGGCGTATGGCCTGTGCGGGGTGTGGCAGAGTGTTGTTGGAGGGCGCCACTGCTGGCGATGTGAGCTTCTTCGCCTCGCCTCGTCTCGCCTCGCCTCAGACGAGGTGTTTGCGTAATTTGCAGTGCATTCGCACCATTCCTGTCCCTGTCCCCGTCCCGACTTGTCCCGACTTTGCTCGACTGCCGCTCGCTGCCGCTCGGGTCGTGGCCCATATAACAGCGCAAGCACAAGAAACGTCTGCAGGAGATGAGGAGACGAGACGAGACGACTAAAGAATAAATTTATAATTACATATCGAAGTGGGAATTGTACACCGCTACACAACAACAGGCGCTGACGTATTTCAGAACATATCTGCCGATTCGTACTGTTTTGTCGTTTTCAAAGACTTCCTGGCGAACTTGGTTAGCACAATCTCCCTCAAACTGAGATATTTACTGCAATTTCGCACCTTATGGTCATTACAGTAGATTAAAATGCTTAAGCAAGAATCTTTGTCACAACAGAACGGTGGTATGGAAAGAAGGCGGTATAAAAAAAAAAAAAAGTAAATGAAAGGGAGCCAACAGCACGTGGTGTTCCCAGGTGGTCACCCATCCAAGTACTAACCACGCCCGATGTTGCTTAACTTCGGTTATCGGACGAGAACCGGTGTACTCAACATGGTATGGCCGTTGGCGCCCATATAATGTAGGCGCATGGCAGAATTCGCATTCGGTTCTTATCCCAACACACACAAAATCATACTTTTCGGTCGAAAGCAGCCGCATTCTTTTTTATTGACAATTCGTCACGTTAGCGCGAACGCATTCCTGAGTTCCAAAACTTATGAGCCGGAAGGACGCGCTTCGTGTATTTTTGTTGTTGTTGTGAGATTTATAAATTTATTTATTAACATTACACCGTTACAAGCTAACAACTTTACAACATAAAACACGAACAGAATTGCAATTGTAAGCACTTCCTTCCGCAATCCGACGTGCCAGCAGAGCGACTGCCGAATTAGCGGGCGCGCCGCCGTGTGTGTGAGACGCGCAGCTTCTCGTTGCACCTCCTGTCATCCGCTTGGCGCGTGCAGCCTTCGACACTCGCGGAAGACGCATCTTGTCCCTGGTGTCCAGCGCAGGAGGGCTGGCGCGCGGCCGACCGGCGTATGGCCTGTGCGGGGTGTGGCAGAGTGTTGTTGGAGGGCGCCACTGCTGGCGATGTGAGCTTCTTCGCCTCGCCTCGCCTCGCCTCGCCTCAGACGAGGTGTTTGCGTAATTTGCAGTGCATTCGCACCATTCCTGTCCCTGTCCCCGTCCCGACTTGTCCCGACTTTGCTCGACTGCCGCTCGCTGCCGCTCGGGTCGTGGCCCATATAACAGCGCAAGCACAAGAAACGTCTGCAGGAGATGAGGAGACGAGACGAGACGACTAAAGAATAAATTTATAATTACATATCGAAGTGGGAATTGTACACTGCTACACAACAACAGGCGCTGACGTATTTCAGAACATATCTGCCGATTCGTACTGTTTTGTCGTTTTCAAAGACTTCCTGGCGAACTTGGTTAGCACAATCTCCCTCAAACTGAGATATTTACTGCAATTTCGCACCTTATGGTCATTACAGTAGATTAAAATGCTTAAGCAAGAATCTTTGTCACAACAGAACGGTGGTATGGAAAGAAGGCGGTATAAAAAAAAAAAAAAGTAAATGAAAGGGAGCCAACAGCACGTGGTGTTCCCAGGTGGTCACCCATCCAAGTACTAACCACGCCCGATGTTGCTTAACTTCGGTTATCGGACGAGAACCGGTGTACTCAACATGGTATGGCCGTTGGCGTCCATATAATGTAGGCGCATGGCAGAATTCGCATTCGGTTCTTATCCCAACACACACAAAATCATACTTTTCGGTCGAAAGCAGCCGCATTCTTTTTTATTGACAATTCGTCACGTTAGCGCGAACGCATTCCTGAGTTCCAAAACTTATGAGCCGGAAGGACGCGCTTCGTGTATTTTTGTTGTTGTTGTGAGATTTATAAATTTATTTATTAACATTACACCGTTACAAGCTAACAACTTTACAACATAAAACACGAACAGAATTGCAATTGTAAGCACTTCCTTCCGCAATCCGACGTGCCAGCAGAGCGACTGCCGAATTAGCGGGCGCGCCGCCGTGTGTGTGAGACGCGCAGCTTCTCGTTGCACCTCCTGTCATCCGCTTGGCGCGTGCAGCCTTCGACACTCGCGGAAGACGCATCTTGTCCCTGGTGTCCAGCGCAGGAGGGCTGGCGCGCGGCCGACCGGCGTATGGCCTGTGCGGGGTGTGGCAGAGTGTTGTTGGAGGGCGCCACTGCTGGCGATGTGAGCTTCTTCGCCTCGCCTCGCCTCGCCTCGCCTCAGACGAGGTGTTTGCGTAATTTGCAGTGCATTCGCACCATTCCTGTCCCTGTCCCCGTCCCGACTTGTCCCGACTTTGCTCGACTGCCGCTCGCTGCCGCTCGGGTCGTGGCCCATATAACAGCGCAAGCACAAGAAACGTCTGCAGGAGATGAGGAGACGAGACGAGACGACTAAAGAATAAATTTATAATTACATATCGAAGTGGGAATTGTACACCGCTACACAACAACAGGCGCTGACGTATTTCAGAACATATCTGCCGATTCGTACTGTTTTGTCGTTTTCAAAGACTTCCTGGCGAACTTGGTTAGCACAATCTCCCTCAAACTGAGATATTTACTGCAATTTCGCACCTTATGGTCATTACAGTAGATTAAAATGCTTAAGCAAGAATCTTTGTCACAACAGAACGGTGGTATGGAAAGAAGGCGGTATAAAAAAAAAAAAAGTAAATGAAAGGGAGCCAACAGCACGTGGTGTTCCCAGGTGGTCACCCATCCAAGTACTAACCACGCCCGATGTTGCTTAACTTCGGTTATCGGACGAGAACCGGTGTACTCAACATGGTATGGCCGTTGGCGCCCATGTAATGTAGGCGCATGGCAGAATTCGCATTCGGTTCTTATCCCAACACACACAAAATCATACTTTTCGGTCGAAAGCAGCCGCATTCTTTTTTATTGACAATTCGTCACGTTAGCGCGAACGCATTCCTGAGTTCCAAAACTTATGAGCCGGAAGGACGCGCTTCGTGTATTTTTGTTGTTGTTGTGAGATTTATAAATTTATTTATTAACATTACACCGTTACAAGCTAACAACTTTACAACATAAAACACGAACAGAATTGCAATTGTAAGCACTTCCTTCCGCAATCCGACGTGCCAGCAGAGCGACTGCCGAATTAGCGGGCGCGCCGCCGTGTGTGTGAGACGCGCAGCTTCTCGTTGCACCTCCTGTCATCCGCTTGGCGCGTGCAGCCTTCGACACTCGCGGAAGACGCATCTTGTCCCTGGTGTCCAGCGCAGGAGGGCTGGCGCGCGGCCGACCGGCGTATGGCCTGTGCGGGGTGTGGCAGAGTGTTGTTGGAGGGCGCCACTGCTGGCGATGTGAGCTTCTTCGCCTCGCCTCGCCTCGCCTCGCCTCAGACGAGGTGTTTGCGTAATTTGCAGTGCATTCGCACCATTCCTGTCCCTGTCCCCGTCCCGACTTGTCCCGACTTTGCTCGACTGCCGCTCGCTGCCGCTCGGGTCGTGGCCCATATAACAGCGCAAGCACAAGAAACGTCTGCAGGAGATGAGGAGACGAGACGAGACGACTAAAGAATAAATTTATAATTACATATCGAAGTGGGAATTGTACACCGCTACACAACAACAGGCGCTGACGTATTTCAGAACATATCTGCCGATTCGTACTGTTTTGTCGTTTTCAAAGACTTCCTGGCGAACTTGGTTAGCACAATCTCCCTCAAACTGAGATATTTACTGCAATTTCGCACCTTATGGTCATTACAGTAGATTAAAATGCTTAAGCAAGAATCTTTGTCACAACAGAACGGTGGTATGGAAAGAAGGCGGTATAAAAAAAAAAAAAAGTAAATGAAAGGGAGCCAACAGCACGTGGTGTTCCCAGGTGGTCACCCATCCAAGTACTAACCACGCCCGATGTTGCTTAACTTCGGTTATCGGACGAGAACCGGTGTACTCAACATGGTATGGCCGTTGGCGTCCATATAATGTAGGCGCATGGCAGAATTCGCATTCGGTTCTTATCCCAACACACACAAAATCATACTTTTCGGTCGAAAGCAGCCGCATTCTTTTTTATTGACAATTCGTCACGTTAGCGCGAACGCATTCCTGAGTTCCAAAACTTATGAGCCGGAAGGACGCGCTTCGTGTATTTTTGTTGTTGTTGTGAGATTTATAAATTTATTTATTAACATTACACCGTTACAAGCTAACAACTTTACAACATAAAACACGAACAGAATTGCAATTGTAAGCACTTCCTTCCGCAATCCGACGTGCCAGCAGAGCGACTGCCGAATTAGCGGGCGCGCCGCCGTGTGTGTGAGACGCGCAGCTTCTCGTTGCACCTCCTGTCATCCGCTTGGCGCGTGCAGCCTTCGACACTCGCGGAAGACGCATCTTGTCCCTGGTGTCCAGCGCAGGAGGGCTGGCGCGCGGCCGACCGGCGTATGGCCTGTGCGGGGTGTGGCAGAGTGTTGTTGGAGGGCGCCACTGCTGGCGATGTGAGCTTCTTCGCCTCGCCTCGCCTCGCCTCGCCTCAGACGAGGTGTTTGCGTAATTTGCAGTGCATTCGCACCATTCCTGTCCCTGTCCCCGTCCCGACTTGTCCCGACTTTGCTCGACTGCCGCTCGCTGCCGCTCGGGTCGTGGCCCATATAACAGCGCAAGCACAAGAAACGTCTGCAGGAGATGAGGAGACGAGACGAGACGACTAAAGAATAAATTTATAATTACATATCGAAGTGGGAATTGTACACCGCTACACAACAACAGGCGCTGACGTATTTCAGAACATATCTGCCGATTCGTACTGTTTTGTCGTTTTCAAAGACTTCCTGGCGAACTTGGTTAGCACAATCTCCCTCAAACTGAGATATTTACTGCAATTTCGCACCTTATGGTCATTACAGTAGATTAAAATGCTTAAGCAAGAATCTTTGTCACAACAGAACGGTGGTATGGAAAGAAGGCGGTATAAAAAAAAAAAAAAGTAAATGAAAGGGAGCCAACAGCACGTGGTGTTCCCAGGTGGTCACCCATCCAAGTACTAACCACGCCCGATGTTGCTTAACTTCGGTTATCGGACGAGAACCGGTGTACTCAACATGGTATGGCCGTTGGCGCCCATATAATGTAGGCGCATGGCAGAATTCGCATTCGGTTCTTATCCCAACACACACAAAATCATACTTTTCGGTCGAAAGCAGCCGCATTCTTTTTTATTGACAATTCGTCACGTTAGCGCGAACGCATTCCTGAGTTCCAAAACTTATGAGCCGGAAGGACGCGCTTCGTGTATTTTTGTTGTTGTTGTGAGATTTATAAATTTATTTATTAACATTACACCGTTACAAGCTAACAACTTTACAACATAAAACACGAACAGAATTGCAATTGTAAGCACTTCCTTCCGCAATCCGACGTGCCAGCAGAGCGACTGCCGAATTAGCGGGCGCGCCGCCGTGTGTGTGAGACGCGCAGCTTCTCGTTGCACCTCCTGTCATCCGCTTGGCGCGTGCAGCCTTCGACACTCGCGGAAGACGCATCTTGTCCCTGGTGTCCAGCGCAGGAGGGCTGGCGCGCGGCCGACCGGCGTATGGCCTGTGCGGGGTGTGGCAGAGTGTTGTTGGAGGGCGCCACTGCTGGCGATGTGAGCTTCTTCGCCTCGCCTCGCCTCGCCTCGCCTCAGACGAGGTGTTTGCGTAATTTGCAGTGCATTCGCACCATTCCTGTCCCTGTCCCCGTCCCGACTTGTCCCGACTTTGCTCGACTGCCGCTCGCTGCCGCTCGGGTCGTGGCCCATATAACAGCGCAAGCACAAGAAACGTCTGCAGGAGATGAGGAGACGAGACGAGACGACTAAAGAATAAATTTATAATTACATATCGAAGTGGGAATTGTACACCGCTACACAACAACAGGCGCTGACGTATTTCAGAACATATCTGCCGATTCGTACTGTTTTGTCGTTTTCAAAGACTTCCTGGCGAACTTGGTTAGCACAATCTCCCTCAAACTGAGATATTTACTGCAATTTCGCACCTTATGGTCATTACAGTAGATTAAAATGCTTAAGCAAGAATCTTTGTCACAACAGAACGGTGGTATGGAAAGAAGGCGGTATAAAAAAAAAAAAAGTAAATGAAAGGGAGCCAACAGCACGTGGTGTTCCCAGGTGGTCACCCATCCAAGTACTAACCACGCCCGATGT
Organism: Schistocerca americana; assembly: GCF_021461395.2. Classification (NCBI taxonomy): domain Eukaryota; kingdom Metazoa; phylum Arthropoda; class Insecta; order Orthoptera; family Acrididae; genus Schistocerca; species Schistocerca americana. The sequence continues at coordinate 50,805 of NW_025726499.1, forward strand.
TGCTTAACTTCGGTTATCGGAAGAGAACCGGTGTACTCAACATGGTATGGCCGTTGGCGCCCATATAATGTAGGCGCATGGCAGAATTCGCATTCGGTTCTTATCCCAACACACACAAAATCATACTTTTCGGTCGAAAGCAGCCGCATTCTTTTTTATTGACAATTCGTCACGTTAGCGCGAACGCATTCCTGAGTTCCAAAACTTATGAGCCGGAAGGACGCGCTTCGTGTATTTTTGTTGTTGTTGTGAGATTTATAAATTTATTTATTAACATTACACCGTTACAAGCTAACAACTTTACAACATAAAACACGAACAGAATTGCAATTGTAAGCACTTCCTTCCGCAATCCGACGTGCCAGCAGAGCGACTGCCGAATTAGCGGGCGCGCCGCCGTGTGTGTGAGACGCGCAGCTTCTCGTTGCACCTCCTGTCATCCGCTTGGCGCGTGCAGCCTTCGACACTCGCGGAAGACGCATCTTGTCCCTGGTGTCCAGCGCAGGAGGGCTGGCGCGCGGCCGACCGGCGTATGGCCTGTGCGGGGTGTGGCAGAGTGTTGTTGGAGGGCGCCACTGCTGGCGATGTGAGCTTCTTCGCCTCGCCTCGCCTCGCCTCGCCTCAGACGAGGTGTTTGCGTAATTTGCAGTGCATTCGCACCATTCCTGTCCCTGTCCCCGTCCCGACTTGTCCCGACTTTGCTCGACTGCCGCTCGCTGCCGCTCGGGTCGTGGCCCATATAACAGCGCAAGCACAAGAAACGTCTGCAGGAGATGAGGAGACGAGACGAGACGACTAAAGAATAAATTTATAATTACATATCGAAGTGGGAATTGTACACCGCTACACAACAACAGGCGCTGACGTATTTCAGAACATATCTGCCGATTCGTACTGTTTTGTCGTTTTCAAAGACTTCCTGGCGAACTTGGTTAGCACAATCTCCCTCAAACTGAGATATTTACTGCAATTTCGCACCTTATGGTCATTACAGTAGATTAAAATGCTTAAGCAAGAATCTTTGTCACAACAGAACGGTGGTATGGAAAGAAGGCGGTATAAAAAAAAAAAAAGTAAATGAAAGGGAGCCAACAGCACGTGGTGTTCCCAGGTGGTCACCCATCCAAGTACTAACCACGCCCGATGTTGCTTAACTTCGGTTATCGGACGAGAACCGGTGTACTCAACATGGTATGGCCGTTGGCGCCCATATAATGTAGGCGCATGGCAGAATTCGCATTCGGTTCTTATCCCAACACACACAAAATCATACTTTTCGGTCGAAAGCAGCCGCATTCTTTTTTATTGACAATTCGTCACGTTAGCGCGAACGCATTCCTGAGTTCCAAAACTTATGAGCCGGAAGGACGCGCTTCGTGTATTTTTGTTGTTGTTGTGAGATTTATAAATTTATTTATTAACATTACACCGTTACAAGCTAACAACTTTACAACATAAAACACGAACAGAATTGCAATTGTAAGCACTTCCTTCCGCAATCCGACGTGCCAGCAGAGCGACTGCCGAATTAGCGGGCGCGCCGCCGTGTGTGTGAGACGCGCAGCTTCTCGTTGCACCTCCTGTCATCCGCTTGGCGCGTGCAGCCTTCGACACTCGCGGAAGACGCATCTTGTCCCTGGTGTCCAGCGCAGGAGGGCTGGCGCGCGGCCGACCGGCGTATGGCCTGTGCGGGGTGTGGCAGAGTGTTGTTGGAGGGCGCCACTGCTGGCGATGTGAGCTTCTTCGCCTCGCCTCGCCTCGCCTCGCCTCAGACGAGGTGTTTGCGTAATTTGCAGTGCATTCGCACCATTCCTGTCCCTGTCCCCGTCCCGACTTGTCCCGACTTTGCTCGACTGCCGCTCGCTGCCGCTCGGGTCGTGGCCCATATAACAGCGCAAGCACAAGAAACGTCTGCAGGAGATGAGGAGACGAGACGAGACGACTAAAGAATAAATTTATAATTACATATCGAAGTGGGAATTGTACACCGCTACACAACAACAGGCGCTGACGTATTTCAGAACATATCTGCCGATTCGTACTGTTTTGTCGTTTTCAAAGACTTCCTGGCGAACTTGGTTAGCACAATCTCCCTCAAACTGAGATATTTACTGCAATTTCGCACCTTATGGTCATTACAGTAGATTAAAATGCTTAAGCAAGAATCTTTGTCACAACAGAACGGTGGTATGGAAAGAAGGCGGTATAAAAAAAAAAAAAGTAAATGAAAGGGAGCCAACAGCACGTGGTGTTCCCAGGTGGTCACCCATCCAAGTACTAACCACGCCCGATGTTGCTTAACTTCGGTTATCGGACGAGAACCGGTGTACTCAACATGGTATGGCCGTTGGCGCCCATATAATGTAGGCGCATGGCAGAATTCGCATTCGGTTCTTATCCCAACACACACAAAATCATACTTTTCGGTCGAAAGCAGCCGCATTCTTTTTTATTGACAATTCGTCACGTTAGCGCGAACGCATTCCTGAGTTCCAAAACTTATGAGCCGGAAGGACGCGCTTCGTGTATTTTTGTTGTTGTTGTGAGATTTATAAATTTATTTATTAACATTACACCGTTACAAGCTAACAACTTTACAACATAAAACACGAACAGAATTGCAATTGTAAGCACTTCCTTCCGCAATCCGACGTGCCAGCAGAGCGACTGCCGAATTAGCGGGCGCGCCGCCGTGTGTGTGAGACGCGCAGCTTCTCGTTGCACCTCCTGTCATCCGCTTGGCGCGTGCAGCCTTCGACACTCGCGGAAGACGCATCTTGTCCCTGGTGTCCAGCGCAGGAGGGCTGGCGCGCGGCCGACCGGCGTATGGCCTGTGCGGGGTGTGGCAGAGTGTTGTTGGAGGGCGCCACTGCTGGCGATGTGAGCTTCTTCGCCTCGCCTCGCCTCGCCTCGCCTCAGACGAGGTGTTTGCGTAATTTGCAGTGCATTCGCACCATTCCTGTCCCTGTCCCCGTCCCGACTTGTCCCGACTTTGCTCGACTGCCGCTCGCTGCCGCTCGGGTCGTGGCCCATATAACAGCGCAAGCACAAGAAACGTCTGCAGGAGATGAGGAGACGAGACGAGACGACTAAAGAATAAATTTATAATTACATATCGAAGTGGGAATTGTACACCGCTACACAACAACAGGCGCTGACGTATTTCAGAACATATCTGCCGATTCGTACTGTTTTGTCGTTTTCAAAGACTTCCTGGCGAACTTGGTTAGCACAATCTCCCTCAAACTGAGATATTTACTGCAATTTCGCACCTTATGGTCATTACAGTAGATTAAAATGCTTAAGCAAGAATCTTTGTCACAACAGAACGGTGGTATGGAAAGAAGGCGGTATAAAAAAAAAAAAAAGTAAATGAAAGGGAGCCAACAGCACGTGGTGTTCCCAGGTGGTCACCCATCCAAGTACTAACCACGCCCGATGTTGCTTAACTTCGGTTATCGGAAGAGAACCGGTGTACTCAACATGGTATGGCCGTTGGCGCCCATATAATGTAGGCGCATGGCAGAATTCGCATTCGGTTCTTATCCCAACACACACAAAATCATACTTTTCGGTCGAAAGCAGCCGCATTCTTTTTTATTGACAATTCGTCACGTTAGCGCGAACGCATTCCTGAGTTCCAAAACTTATGAGCCGGAAGGACGCGCTTCGTGTATTTTTGTTGTTGTTGTGAGATTTATAAATTTATTTATTAACATTACACCGTTACAAGCTAACAACTTTACAACATAAAACACGAACAGAATTGCAATTGTAAGCACTTCCTTCCGCAATCCGACGTGCCAGCAGAGCGACTGCCGAATTAGCGGGCGCGCCGCCGTGTGTGTGAGACGCGCAGCTTCTCGTTGCACCTCCTGTCATCCGCTTGGCGCGTGCAGCCTTCGACACTCGCGGAAGACGCATCTTGTCCCTGGTGTCCAGCGCAGGAGGGCTGGCGCGCGGCCGACCGGCGTATGGCCTGTGCGGGGTGTGGCAGAGTGTTGTTGGAGGGCGCCACTGCTGGCGATGTGAGCTTCTTCGCCTCGCCTCGCCTCGCCTCGCCTCAGACGAGGTGTTTGCGTAATTTGCAGTGCATTCGCACCATTCCTGTCCCTGTCCCCGTCCCGACTTGTCCCGACTTTGCTCGACTGCCGCTCGCTGCCGCTCGGGTCGTGGCCCATATAACAGCGCAAGCACAAGAAACGTCTGCAGGAGATGAGGAGACGAGACGAGACGACTAAAGAATAAATTTATAATTACATATCGAAGTGGGAATTGTACACCGCTACACAACAACAGGCGCTGACGTATTTCAGAACATATCTGCCGATTCGTACTGTTTTGTCGTTTTCAAAGACTTCCTGGCGAACTTGGTTAGCACAATCTCCCTCAAACTGAGATATTTACTGCAATTTCGCACCTTATGGTCATTACAGTAGATTAAAATGCTTAAGCAAGAATCTTTGTCACAACAGAACGGTGGTATGGAAAGAAGGCGGTATAAAAAAAAAAAAAGTAAATGAAAGGGAGCCAACAGCACGTGGTGTTCCCAGGTGGTCACCCATCCAAGTACTAACCACGCCCGATGTTGCTTAACTTCGGTTATCGGACGAGAACCGGTGTACTCAACATGGTATGGCCGTTGGCGCCCATATAATGTAGGCGCATGGCAGAATTCGCATTCGGTTCTTATCCCAACACACACAAAATCATACTTTTCGGTCGAAAGCAGCCGCATTCTTTTTTATTGACAATTCGTCACGTTAGCGCGAACGCATTCCTGAGTTCCAAAACTTATGAGCCGGAAGGACGCGCTTCGTGTATTTTTGTTGTTGTTGTGAGATTTATAAATTTATTTATTAACATTACACCGTTACAAGCTAACAACTTTACAACATAAAACACGAACAGAATTGCAATTGTAAGCACTTCCTTCCGCAATCCGACGTGCCAGCAGAGCGACTGCCGAATTAGCGGGCGCGCCGCCGTGTGTGTGAGACGCGCAGCTTCTCGTTGCACCTCCTGTCATCCGCTTGGCGCGTGCAGCCTTCGACACTCGCGGAAGACGCATCTTGTCCCTGGTGTCCAGCGCAGGAGGGCTGGCGCGCGGCCGACCGGCGTATGGCCTGTGCGGGGTGTGGCAGAGTGTTGTTGGAGGGCGCCACTGCTGGCGATGTGAGCTTCTTCGCCTCGCCTCGCCTCGCCTCGCCTCAGACGAGGTGTTTGCGTAATTTGCAGTGCATTCGCACCATTCCTGTCCCTGTCCCCGTCCCGACTTGTCCCGACTTTGCTCGACTGCCGCTCGCTGCCGCTCGGGTCGTGGCCCATATAACAGCGCAAGCACAAGAAACGTCTGCAGGAGATGAGGAGACGAGACGAGACGACTAAAGAATAAATTTATAATTACATATCGAAGTGGGAATTGTACACCGCTACACAACAACAGGCGCTGACGTATTTCAGAACATATCTGCCGATTCGTACTGTTTTGTCGTTTTCAAAGACTTCCTGGCGAACTTGGTTAGCACAATCTCCCTCAAACTGAGATATTTACTGCAATTTCGCACCTTATGGTCATTACAGTAGATTAAAATGCTTAAGCAAGAATCTTTGTCACAACAGAACGGTGGTATGGAAAGAAGGCGGTATAAAAAAAAAAAAAAGTAAATGAAAGGGAGCCAACAGCACGTGGTGTTCCCAGGTGGTCACCCATCCAAGTACTAACCACGCCCGATGTTGCTTAACTTCGGTTATCGGACGAGAACCGGTGTACTCAACATGGTATGGCCGTTGGCGCCCATATAATGTAGGCGCATGGCAGAATTCGCATTCGGTTCTTATCCCAACACACACAAAATCATACTTTTCGGTCGAAAGCAGCCGCATTCTTTTTTATTGACAATTCGTCACGTTAGCGCGAACGCATTCCTGAGTTCCAAAACTTATGAGCCGGAAGGACGCGCTTCGTGTATTTTTGTTGTTGTTGTGAGATTTATAAATTTATTTATTAACATTACACCGTTACAAGCTAACAACTTTACAACATAAAACACGAACAGAATTGCAATTGTAAGCACTTCCTTCCGCAATCCGACGTGCCAGCAGAGCGACTGCCGAATTAGCGGGCGCGCCGCCGTGTGTGTGAGACGCGCAGCTTCTCGTTGCACCTCCTGTCATCCGCTTGGCGCGTGCAGCCTTCGACACTCGCGGAAGACGCATCTTGTCCCTGGTGTCCAGCGCAGGAGGGCTGGCGCGCGGCCGACCGGCGTATGGCCTGTGCGGGGTGTGGCAGAGTGTTGTTGGAGGGCGCCACTGCTGGCGATGTGAGCTTCTTCGCCTCGCCTCGCCTCGCCTCGCCTCAGACGAGGTGTTTGCGTAATTTGCAGTGCATTCGCACCATTCCTGTCCCTGTCCCCGTCCCGACTTGTCCCGACTTTGCTCGACTGCCGCTCGCTGCCGCTCGGGTCGTGGCCCATATAACAGCGCAAGCACAAGAAACGTCTGCAGGAGATGAGGAGACGAGACGAGACGACTAAAGAATAAATTTATAATTACATATCGAAGTGGGAATTGTACACCGCTACACAACAACAGGCGCTGACGTATTTCAGAACATATCTGCCGATTCGTACTGTTTTGTCGTTTTCAAAGACTTCCTGGCGAACTTGGTTAGCACAATCTCCCTCAAACTGAGATATTTACTGCAATTTCGCACCTTATGGTCATTACAGTAGATTAAAATGCTTAAGCAAGAATCTTTGTCACAACAGAACGGTGGTATGGAAAGAAGGCGGTATAAAAAAAAAAAAGTAAATGAAAGGGAGCCAACAGCACGTGGTGTTCCCAGGTGGTCACCCATCCAAGTACTAACCACGCCCGATGTTGCTTAACTTCGGTTATCGGACGAGAACCGGTGTACTCAACATGGTATGGCCGTTGGCGCCCATATAATGTAGGCGCATGGCAGAATTCGCATTCGGTTCTTATCCCAACACACACAAAATCATACTTTTCGGTCGAAAGCAGCCGCATTCTTTTTTATTGACAATTCGTCACGTTAGCGCGAACGCATTCCTGAGTTCCAAAACTTATGAGCCGGAAGGACGCGCTTCGTGTATTTTTGTTGTTGTTGTGAGATTTATAAATTTATTTATTAACATTACACCGTTACAAGCTAACAACTTTACAACATAAAACACGAACAGAATTGCAATTGTAAGCACTTCCTTCCGCAATCCGACGTGCCAGCAGAGCGACTGCCGAATTAGCGGGCGCGCCGCCGTGTGTGTGAGACGCGCAGCTTCTCGTTGCACCTCCTGTCATCCGCTTGGCGCGTGCAGCCTTCGACACTCGCGGAAGACGCATCTTGTCCCTGGTGTCCAGCGCAGGAGGGCTGGCGCGCGGCCGACCGGCGTATGGCCTGTGCGGGGTGTGGCAGAGTGTTGTTGGAGGGCGCCACTGCTGGCGATGTGAGCTTCTTCGCCTCGCCTCGCCTCGCCTCGCCTCAGACGAGGTGTTTGCGTAATTTGCAGTGCATTCGCACCATTCCTGTCCCTGTCCCCGTCCCGACTTGTCCCGACTTTGCTCGACTGCCGCTCGCTGCCGCTCGGGTCGTGGCCCATATAACAGCGCAAGCACAAGAAACGTCTGCAGGAGATGAGGAGACGAGACGAGACGACTAAAGAATAAATTTATAATTACATATCGAAGTGGGAATTGTACACCGCTACACAACAACAGGCGCTGACGTATTTCAGAACATATCTGCCGATTCGTACTGTTTTGTCGTTTTCAAAGACTTCCTGGCGAACTTGGTTAGCACAATCTCCCTCAAACTGAGATATTTACTGCAATTTCGCACCTTATGGTCATTACAGTAGATTAAAATGCTTAAGCAAGAATCTTTGTCACAACAGAACGGTGGTATGGAAAGAAGGCGGTATAAAAAAAAAAAAAAGTAAATGAAAGGGAGCCAACAGCACGTGGTGTTCCCAGGTGGTCACCCATCCAAGTACTAACCACGCCCGATGTTGCTTAACTTCGGTTATCGGACGAGAACCGGTGTACTCAACATGGTATGGCCGTTGGCGCCCATATAATGTAGGCGCATGGCAGAATTCGCATTCGGTTCTTATCCCAACACACACAAAATCATACTTTTCGGTCGAAAGCAGCCGCATTCTTTTTTATTGACAATTCGTCACGTTAGCGCGAACGCATTCCTGAGTTCCAAAACTTATGAGCCGGAAGGACGCGCTTCGTGTATTTTTGTTGTTGTTGTGAGATTTATAAATTTATTTATTAACATTACACCGTTACAAGCTAACAACTTTACAACATAAAACACGAACAGAATTGCAATTGTAAGCACTTCCTTCCGCAATCCGACGTGCCAGCAGAGCGACTGCCGAATTAGCGGGCGCGCCGCCGTGTGTGTGAGACGCGCAGCTTCTCGTTGCACCTCCTGTCATCCGCTTGGCGCGTGCAGCCTTCGACACTCGCGGAAGACGCATCTTGTCCCTGGTGTCCAGCGCAGGAGGGCTGGCGCGCGGCCGACCGGCGTATGGCCTGTGCGGGGTGTGGCAGAGTGTTGTTGGAGGGCGCCACTGCTGGCGATGTGAGCTTCTTCGCCTCGCCTCGCCTCGCCTCGCCTCAGACGAGGTGTTTGCGTAATTTGCAGTGCATTCGCACCATTCCTGTCCCTGTCCCCGTCCCGACTTGTCCCGACTTTGCTCGACTGCCGCTCGCTGCCGCTCGGGTCGTGGCCCATATAACAGCGCAAGCACAAGAAACGTCTGCAGGAGATGAGGAGACGAGACGAGACGACTAAAGAATAAATTTATAATTACATATCGAAGTGGGAATTGTACACCGCTACACAACAACAGGCGCTGACGTATTTCAGAACATATCTGCCGATTCGTACTGTTTTGTCGTTTTCAAAGACTTCCTGGCGAACTTGGTTAGCACAATCTCCCTCAAACTGAGATATTTACTGCAATTTCGCACCTTATGGTCATTACAGTAGATTAAAATGCTTAAGCAAGAATCTTTGTCACAACAGAACGGTGGTATGGAAAGAAGGCGGTATAAAAAAAAAAAAGTAAATGAAAGGGAGCCAACAGCACGTGGTGTTCCCAGGTGGTCACCCATCCAAGTACTAACCACGCCCGATGTTGCTTAACTTCGGTTATCGGACGAGAACCGGTGTACTCAACATGGTATGGCCGTTGGCGCCCATATAATGTAGGCGCATGGCAGAATTCGCATTCGGTTCTTATCCCAACACACACAAAATCATACTTTTCGGTCGAAAGCAGCCGCATTCTTTTTTATTGACAATTCGTCACGTTAGCGCGAACGCATTCCTGAGTTCCAAAACTTATGAGCCGGAAGGACGCGCTTCGTGTATTTTTGTTGTTGTTGTGAGATTTATAAATTTATTTATTAACATTACACCGTTACAAGCTAACAACTTTACAACATAAAACACGAACAGAATTGCAATTGTAAGCACTTCCTTCCGCAATCCGACGTGCCAGCAGAGCGACTGCCGAATTAGCGGGCGCGCCGCCGTGTGTGTGAGACGCGCAGCTTCTCGTTGCACCTCCTGTCATCCGCTTGGCGCGTGCAGCCTTCGACACTCGCGGAAGACGCATCTTGTCCCTGGTGTCCAGCGCAGGAGGGCTGGCGCGCGGCCGACCGGCGTATGGCCTGTGCGGGGTGTGGCAGAGTGTTGTTGGAGGGCGCCACTGCTGGCGATGTGAGCTTCTTCGCCTCGCCTCGCCTCGCCTCGCCTCAGACGAGGTGTTTGCGTAATTTGCAGTGCATTCGCACCATTCCTGTCCCTGTCCCCGTCCCGACTTGTCCCGACTTTGCTCGACTGCCGCTCGCTGCCGCTCGGGTCGTGGCCCATATAACAGCGCAAGCACAAGAAACGTCTGCAGGAGATGAGGAGACGAGACGAGACGACTAAAGAATAAATTTATAATTACATATCGAAGTGGGAATTGTACACCGCTACACAACAACAGGCGCTGACGTATTTCAGAACATATCTGCCGATTCGTACTGTTTTGTCGTTTTCAAAGACTTCCTGGCGAACTTGGTTAGCACAATCTCCCTCAAACTGAGATATTTACTGCAATTTCGCACCTTATGGTCATTACAGTAGATTAAAATGCTTAAGCAAGAATCTTTGTCACAACAGAACGGTGGTATGGAAAGAAGGCGGTATAAAAAAAAAAAAAAGTAAATGAAAGGGAGCCAACAGCACGTGGTGTTCCCAGGTGGTCACCCATCCAAGTACTAACCACGCCCGATGTTGCTTAACTTCGGTTATCGGAAGAGAACCGGTGTACTCAACATGGTATGGCCGTTGGCGCCCATATAATGTAGGCGCATGGCAGAATTCGCATTCGGTTCTTATCCCAACACACACAAAATCATACTTTTCGGTCGAAAGCAGCCGCATTCTTTTTTATTGACAATTCGTCACGTTAGCGCGAACGCATTCCTGAGTTCCAAAACTTATGAGCCGGAAGGACGCGCTTCGTGTATTTTTGTTGTTGTTGTGAGATTTATAAATTTATTTATTAACATTACACCGTTACAAGCTAACAACTTTACAACATAAAACACGAACAGAATTGCAATTGTAAGCACTTCCTTCCGCAATCCGACGTGCCAGCAGAGCGACTGCCGAATTAGCGGGCGCGCCGCCGTGTGTGTGAGACGCGCAGCTTCTCGTTGCACCTCCTGTCATCCGCTTGGCGCGTGCAGCCTTCGACACTCGCGGAAGACGCATCTTGTCCCTGGTGTCCAGCGCAGGAGGGCTGGCGCGCGGCCGACCGGCGTATGGCCTGTGCGGGGTGTGGCAGAGTGTTGTTGGAGGGCGCCACTGCTGGCGATGTGAGCTTCTTCGCCTCGCCTCGCCTCGCCTCGCCTCAGACGAGGTGTTTGCGTAATTTGCAGTGCATTCGCACCATTCCTGTCCCTGTCCCCGTCCCGACTTGTCCCGACTTTTGCTCGACTGCCGCTCGCTGCCGCTCGGGTCGTGGCCCATATAACAGCGCAAGCACAAGAAACGTCTGCAGGAGATGAGGAGACGAGACGAGACGACTAAAGAATAAATTTATAATTACATATCGAAGTGGGAATTGTACACCGCTACACAACAACAGGCGCTGACGTATTTCAGAACATATCTGCCGATTCGTACTGTTTTGTCGTTTTCAAAGACTTCCTGGCGAACTTGGTTAGCACAATCTCCCTCAAACTGAGATATTTACTGCAATTTCGCACCTTATGGTCATTACAGTAGATTAAAATGCTTAAGCAAGAATCTTTGTCACAACAGAACGGTGGTATGGAAAGAAGGCGGTATAAAAAAAAAAAAAGTAATGAAAGGGAGCCAACAGCACGTGGTGTTCCCAGGTGGTCACCCATCCAAGTACTAACCACGCCCGATGTTGCTTAACTTCGGTTATCGGACGAGAACCGGTGTACTCAACATGGTATGGCCGTTGGCGCCCATATAATGTAGGCGCATGGCAGAATTCGCATTCGGTTCTTATCCCAACACACACCAAAATCATACTTTTCGGTCGAAAGCAGCCGCATTCTTTTTTATTGACAATTCGTCACGTTAGCGCGAACGCATTCCTGAGTTCCAAAACTTATGAGCCGGAAGGACGCGCTTCGTGTATTTTTGTTGTTGTTGTGAGATTTATAAATTTATTTATTAACATTACACCGTTACAAGCTAACAACTTTACAACATAAAACACGAACAGAATTGCAATTGTAAGCACTTCCTTCCGCAATCCGACGTGCCAGCAGAGCGACTGCCGAATTAGCGGGCGCGCCGCCGTGTGTGTGAGACGCGCAGCTTCTCGTTGCACCTCCTGTCATCCGCTTGGCGCGTGCAGCCTTCGACACTCGCGGAAGACGCATCTTGTCCCTGGTGTCCAGCGCAGGAGGGCTGGCGCGCGGCCGACCGGCGTATGGCCTGTGCGGGGTGTGGCAGAGTGTTGTTGGAGGGCGCCACTGCTGGCGATGTGAGCTTCTTCGCCTCGCCTCGCCTCGCCTCGCCTCAGACGAGGTGTTTGCGTAATTTGCAGTGCATTCGCACCATTCCTGTCCCTGTCCCCGTCCCGACTTGTCCCGACTTTGCTCGACTGCCGCTCGCTGCCGCTCGGGTCGTGGCCCATATAACAGCGCAAGCACAAGAAACGTCTGCAGGAGATGAGGAGACGAGACGAGACGACTAAAGAATAAATTTATAATTACATATCGAAGTGGGAATTGTACACCGCTACACAACAACAGGCGCTGACGTATTTCAGAACATATCTGCCGATTCGTACTGTTTTGTCGTTTTCAAAGACTTCCTGGCGAACTTGGTTAGCACAATCTCCCTCAAACTGAGATATTTACTGCAATTTCGCACCTTATGGTCATTACAGTAGATTAAAATGCTTAAGCAAGAATCTTTGTCACAACAGAACGGTGGTATGGAAAGAAGGCGGTATAAAAAAAAAAAAAAAGTAAATGAAAGGGAGCCAACAGCACGTGGTGTTCCCAGGTGGTCACCCATCCAAGTACTAACCACGCCCGATGTTGCTTAACTTCGGTTATCGGACGAGAACCGGTGTACTCAACATGGTATGGCCGTTGGCGCCCATATAATGTAGGCGCATGGCAGAATTCGCATTCGGTTCTTATCCCAACACACACAAAATCATACTTTTCGGTCGAAAGCAGCCGCATTCTTTTTTATTGACAATTCGTCACGTTAGCGCGAACGCATTCCTGAGTTCCAAAACTTATGAGCCGGAAGGACGCGCTTCGTGTATTTTTGTTGTTGTTGTGAGATTTATAAATTTATTTATTAACATTACACCGTTACAAGCTAACAACTTTACAACATAAAACACGAACAGAATTGCAATTGTAAGCACTTCCTTCCGCAATCCGACGTGCCAGCAGAGCGACTGCCGAATTAGCGGGCGCGCCGCCGTGTGTGTGAGACGCGCAGCTTCTCGTTGCACCTCCTGTCATCCGCTTGGCGCGTGCAGCCTTCGACACTCGCGGAAGACGCATCTTGTCCCTGGTGTCCAGCGCAGGAGGGCTGGCGCGCGGCCGACCGGCGTATGGCCTGTGCGGGGTGTGGCAGAGTGTTGTTGGAGGGCGCCACTGCTGGCGATGTGAGCTTCTTCGCCTCGCCTCGCCTCGCCTCGCCTCAGACGAGGTGTTTGCGTAATTTGCAGTGCATTCGCACCATTCCTGTCCCTGTCCCCGTCCCGACTTGTCCCGACTTTGCTCGACTGCCGCTCGCTGCCGCTCGGGTCGTGGCCCATATAACAGCGCAAGCACAAGAAACGTCTGCAGGAGATGAGGAGACGAGACGAGACGACTAAAGAATAAATTTATAATTACATATCGAAGTGGGAATTGTACACCGCTACACAACAACAGGCGCTGACGTATTTCAGAACATATCTGCCGATTCGTACTGTTTTGTCGTTTTCAAAGACTTCCTGGCGAACTTGGTTAGCACAATCTCCCTCAAACTGAGATATTTACTGCAATTTCGCACCTTATGGTCATTACAGTAGATTAAAATGCTTAAGCAAGAATCTTTGTCACAACAGAACGGTGGTATGGAAAGAAGGCGGTATAAAAAAAAAAAAGTAAATGAAAGGGAGCCAACAGCACGTGGTGTTCCCAGGTGGTCACCCATCCAAGTACTAACCACGCCCGATGTTGCTTAACTTCGGTTATCGGACGAGAACCGGTGTACTCAACATGGTATGGCCGTTGGCGCCCATATAATGTAGGCGCATGGCAGAATTCGCATTCGGTTCTTATCCCAACACACACAAAATCATACTTTTCGGTCGAAAGCAGCCGCATTCTTTTTTATTGACAATTCGTCACGTTAGCGCGAACGCATTCCTGAGTTCCAAAACTTATGAGCCGGAAGGACGCGCTTCGTGTATTTTTGTTGTTGTTGTGAGATTTATAAATTTATTTATTAACATTACACCGTTACAAGCTAACAACTTTACAACATAAAACACGAACAGAATTGCAATTGTAAGCACTTCCTTCCGCAATCCGACGTGCCAGCAGAGCGACTGCCGAATTAGCGGGCGCGCCGCCGTGTGTGTGAGACGCGCAGCTTCTCGTTGCACCTCCTGTCATCCGCTTGGCGCGTGCAGCCTTCGACACTCGCGGAAGACGCATCTTGTCCCTGGTGTCCAGCGCAGGAGGGCTGGCGCGCGGCCGACCGGCGTATGGCCTGTGCGGGGTGTGGCAGAGTGTTGTTGGAGGGCGCCACTGCTGGCGATGTGAGCTTCTTCGCCTCGCCTCGCCTCGCCTCGCCTCAGACGAGGTGTTTGCGTAATTTGCAGTGCATTCGCACCATTCCTGTCCCTGTCCCCGTCCCGACTTGTCCCGACTTTGCTCGACTGCCGCTCGCTGCCGCTCGGGTCGTGGCCCATATAACAGCGCAAGCACAAGAAACGTCTGCAGGAGATGAGGAGACGAGACGAGACGACTAAAGAATAAATTTATAATTACATATCGAAGTGGGAATTGTACACCGCTACACAACAACAGGCGCTGACGTATTTCAGAACATATCTGCCGATTCGTACTGTTTTGTCGTTTTCAAAGACTTCCTGGCGAACTTGGTTAGCACAATCTCCCTCAAACTGAGATATTTACTGCAATTTCGCACCTTATGGTCATTACAGTAGATTAAAATGCTTAAGCAAGAATCTTTGTCACAACAGAACGGTGGTATGGAAAGAAGGCGGTATAAAAAAAAAAAAAGTAAATGAAAGGGAGCCAACAGCACGTGGTGTTCCCAGGTGGTCACCCATCCAAGTACTAACCACGCCCGATGTTGCTTAACTTCGGTTATCGGACGAGAACCGGTGTACTCAACATGGTATGGCCGTTGGCGCCCATATAATGTAGGCGCATGGCAGAATTCGCATTCGGTTCTTATCCCAACACACACAAAATCATACTTTTCGGTCGAAAGCAGCCGCATTCTTTTTTATTGACAATTCGTCACGTTAGCGCGAACGCATTCCTGAGTTCCAAAACTTATGAGCCGGAAGGACGCGCTTCGTGTATTTTTGTTGTTGTTGTGAGATTTATAAATTT
>NW_025726501.1:0-65901 GCF_021461395.2 Schistocerca americana
ACAGCAACAACGCCGCCGCCTCTACTTGTGCCGGCGACCCACCCCGCCGATGGCGCACCTCTCGCCAGCCGGCAATCGACACACACGCACCCACCCACCGGGGCCCAGTGCAAAAAAAAAAAAAAAAAAAAACACACAAAAACAAAAAAACCAAACAACACAAACGACACGGGAAGCGCACACCGCCACTTCGCGCGCACGCCACCAACCAGTCGTCGTCTCAAAATAACAAACACAAACAAAATAAACTAACAACTAGGGCAACACAAAACAAAAACGCCTCGCACGAACCGCCCACAAAAAGGACAAGCACACGCACAGCCTCTGCTGACGACCACGACGCAGCGGCACGCTGCTCCTGTCCCGCGCCCCGCGCCCCACTCGATTCACAACTCACGCGACACCGTCAACGACGGGCTCGCTTCCCGCAACCTACCACCTTTCCGCCACGACGCACAGCCCCAGCCCCACCCGACGACGCCCGTGGCAACGACTGCACTTTCACCACCGCCTCCCCCTTCCCCCCCAAAACACACACACACACACACACACAGCCAGCCAAAAACGCACTCGCGACCCACACATGCACGTGCATCGGCACACGCCCAACCAGTCAACGTCGACAACCACACGCAAGGCTCGAAACGAAACCGGCGTCCTTCCACGTTGCCATCAAGCTACGCGACACAAGACACAAGGAACCAACACAACAGCCGGCCCACTAATTCCCACTCTCACGCCGCAAAAAGCACACCGAAACCGCCAAACGCACGCACATTCCCCTTCGCACTGACACCACCGACCGGCTCGCTACCACACACCTCTCGGCAGCCGTTTCACGCCAATTCGCCACACCGCCCACACAGTCGACAAGCGCCCGCCCTGTACGGCACACGCAACGACGCAGCGCAGCAAAGGGCGCCCGCAACACATACCTCTCCGCCGCCCGACGCGCCAACCGCCACACCACACCGCCAGCCACTCGCAAATTGTGCACTGCCACCAGCCACACGTCCAACACGCCGCGCCGCCTCCGGCCACCCGCCAGGGGGCGCTCACGTCCGCGACAACAGCGCGGCCCGCCGGGCCGGGCCGAACCGAACCGAGCCGCCGCTGCTCTGCACTCGGCACGGCCACACCCTGCTGCAGACCGGGCTCGTCCCTCTGTACGCGTCTGCCTGCGCATCAACACAACACGACCTTTTTTTTTTTTTTCCTCTCTACCGCCATCCCTTCTTCTCGCGTTTTACTCGTTGTTGCAGCAGCGGCGCACACCTACACATCCACAGCCCCAGCCGAGCCGGCCTCACCTCAGGGCCCGCCGCCAGCGTCTCCTCCTCGGGCACAGGTGCGGTGCTGTGGCCGCCCATCCAACCGCATTGCTGGCCGTCCAGCCACCAGGCGTTCCCACTGCCGCGAGCCACGCCGCGCACCGACCCTGCTGCAGAAAACGAAGCATAGCCAGAGACCGACCGATACACAAAGCAAGCCGTCGCCTCGCCTCTTGTCCTTCCTGCCTTCCTTCCGCCCCCGCCCTTCTCACACCACCGCCTCTCCACTTTCGCCCCCCCCCCTCCTTTTTTTTCTTCTTTCTTTCTTTCTTTGGCCCTCTCTCCTTCCCGCCATGGCGGTTACGGCACCGCCTGCAGCGGCAGATTTTTTGCGCCCACACGCCTACTCCTACCACCATTAACCTTGCCCTGCCCTGCCCATCAACGTCGCAGTCGAACCGACGCTTGCCAACACACTGCCCACGTTCCTTTCTCTTTTCGGCCTACGCCCATTACGCGCCGCCGCCACAGCACCTTCCCTTCCCACAACACACCGACGTCATCACACGCACCCAAAACAGGGGCCACGACCGTGTTCCTCGCCCACTCCCATCCCGCACGGTACGCACATTCCCAACTACTACCGCGCACCCTCCCTTTCCACTCTGTGTGTCTCTGTGTCTGTGTCCTGTCCGCGCGTGACGCCTCTCAACATCCGCCGTCCCCCGTCCCGTTTTCGCCCCCATGCCGTCGTCGCGCCGCCTCCTCCCCGTCCACCGCCGCCCCTGTCCGCCCCGCACCACACCATACACCGCTGCTTGTCCCGGCCGTTGCCACCAAAGGCGCCGACCGCAAACGCGCCACGCCGCAGCCCCCGTGCGTCTCGCGCTCGCTTGCATCTCCGTGCCGACGCTGCCTCTCTTCCCACTCGCACTCGACCTCGACAACACAGTCTTTGGCTCCGCCACTGCGTGTTCCGGTGGTACGCACGCTGCAACACGTATGTATTCATTACCAGAGCGATGGCGAGGCATGACAGCATCTCTGTCTGACCAGAGAGTTCTTTATCGCTGCTAGTCGGCGCTTGGACCGCGCCAGACGACAGTAGTGGCACGCACCGGGTCGCCAGGAACAGTTGTTATATATATTGTAGCGCGAGTCGGGAGAGGTAGTAGTCGGTCGACAGTAGTAGCGGGTGGACGGTTGTACTGAGCGGGCGTCGGCGGCGTGCTCTGCTCGTCTCGCGACTCTGGTCACGGTTCGGGACGATGTATAGTATATTGTGTTATAATCAAGAGGTGGTGTGACGCTGCATTGCGCAAATCTGATAACGTATGTTCATTGTACTTATTTTGTTCAACAACACAAGCCCCACTATTACTTTTTTTCTAAAGTAACTTTTGTCTCTTAACGAAAAACATTCACTTTTTAAAGACTACTTCCTATGGCATTTCCCTCCAAGGAGTGCAATTAATTACCAGCCAGCACTCATTCATTGCACACAGCTGTGTAAGGGGTATCTACAATCGAGGAGCGGATATAAATGCAATTTTTTGTTTCTTTTTGTTTTTTGTTTTGTGTGTGTGTTGTAACCTCCCAGCAATATTTAAAATAATGGACAATGTTATTTACGGATGCTAATGGACATTGCGCTAATTGTAACCTCGCCCACAATGAGAGGTATTGAAAATGGCAACAACAATGTGCAATTCGCAATCTGACTCAAATATAAAGTCTTCACACAACATTTAAAAAAGTCCGTTCAGTGACAAGAAACTTCAATTAAACCGAAATATCGGTCTTTGGCCCTGTGCAAAACAATCGGAATTAAAGTCTTACCTCCGAATAAATGGATGTCACATTTCTGCTCTGGTTGTTGCGCAGCGCTTGGAGGAACTGCATTGCAAATAATAATATTCTCTTTTTTTGTGATTTTAGTGACATTTTTCTTCAAAGAAGTGGAACGAACTCTTTAGTTCAATAAAAGATTAAATGTTTGAAAAATGCTTTTGAAATAAAAATTATTATTGGGGAACTTGTTGGAGCATAATTACAATAAATACAATTTCTCATTATCTAATGATTATATTAATTAACAGTATACCTTATTCACCATCTTGACCAGTGTTGCCGACCGCCTACATCACACAACCGCACTCGGCTGCTACTACTGACCGACCGCTCTGCATGACGACTATTAGCGTACTGCACGCGACGACTACTGACAGAGTACAGCCCTCAACTACACAGACTGACTGACTGACTGAGAACCGCTCGCAACACTCGCGCAGTCCAGCGCAAACTCTCTGGTCACAGATGCTACAATGTCTCGCCATCGCTACTATGTTACATACGTGTTTCAGTGTCTTTTTCATTGGGGTAACGATCTTTGGCTCTTTTTATTCTGAATACAGGGCCAAAGGTCAACGGCTGCTGCCCTTATACAATTTATCAGGTTTCATTATGTCTGTTGCAATGTTACATACGGTTCACTCTTTCATTAATATTATCGTTGGGTTTGTTTTGTAGGGACGTTAACATTCTGGCACATTTTTATTATCATCGGACTCTCTGCTATTTGTGCAGGGAGGTTATACCTGGGTCCATTTCCATTTCCATTTACATTTTAATATTGATAGACTTTTTGTTTTCTTTTTTGTTTCTTGTTGTTTTTCCTTCTTTTTTTTTGTTGTTTTTTTTCTTTTGTTTTGTTTTTCCCGCTCTCACCACCACCGCCGCATCACGCCTTCCGTTTTCTTGGTTTCTTTTCTGTGCTTCAACATCACCGCGCCCCATTTCCACACCACAGCCATCAGCCTCCAAGACGGGCGGGCGCAGTGTGCCATTTCCGGCGCACAAGCACACCCGTACGGTACTCTCCTCGCCCCCACGCCACCAACAACACAGCGACCACGCGGCTTTCAGGCACGGCACGGCACGGCACGGCACCGGCGAAATGCGCCGCCCCCGCCCCCGCCCCTCCGCGCATCCGTCCGTCTCGCCACGTTCACTGACAGCCGCGTCTGCGGCTACACCACGACAACCACAACACAACACCGCTCCCCTCCCTGGCAACTCACATTGTTTTTCTCCTCCTCTTTTGCACAAACCACAACGCCGAGCACAGGCGCAAGCCACCCACACCGCGCCCCTCCCCGTCCCGTCTTTGGCCGCCGCTCCTCGTTTCCTCGTTTGCCCCCTCCCATCTCCCGAAATGCCATGCCAGCAGCGTTACGCATGCCCCTCCCCTGTCCACACAACACTACCGCCTAACGAACAGCCTTTTCCGGGCCACATGCAGGGCACGCCCACCTCCAAACACTGCCAATTCACGGACGCACGCACGCACACACACACACACACACACACACACACACACACTCACTTTCTCGACACCTTTCTGTACGGAGGGTGCGTCATCTCGACCGTGACAGAGTGACGGCAACTATCGACGATCCATTTCCCCCCACTGGTAAAACATGTCCACTAACACCTACATACATCATTCAAGTACACAGACAATAGCATACACACAATGGGAGGGCACACGAACATGGACGGCACGGCACTGTCATACACTCTTCCTCAGAACCATATCAACAAACGTTACGTACATCCGGGAAAGCGAAAGCGAAAGCGAAAGCAAAGGCAAAGCCCAATGCAGCCGTCAAAGGTAACGTTCACCACGGCAGACACTTGCAGCCGCGCCGCCGTTAAACGCATTTCAGTGCGGCTCCAATACGCCTCCGACACGGGAACGTTCCGTTGCTCTACGAATGCGTTTCTCCCCTTTTTCCCTTCCTCTCTCTTTTGCCCCCCCCTCCTTGCACTCTTGCCTCATTCCTCACGTTCTGCCCAGACATTCGACCGATCAGAGTCAACCTTTCGTTACCGTTCTCAGCGCGACGGTGTACAACAGTATGACGGGTGTGCCCAAGACTTCGGTTCAGTTGCGTGACGCCGGTCTATCGCGCCGATCGACAGTTACTCAGGGGGCGACGGATCGGACCACGTCACCGACACACAAAACACTTTCAAACAAACAAACAAATACATACATACCGGATGGACACAGACAAACACGTGTACAGACATTCGCCAAACAAACGACCGGCGCCGCCGCCGCCGCCGCCGTCTAGCGTGCATCTTGAATGACGACATCGGTGTGCGTGCGTCGTACGCAATCAGTCAGACACGGCTATCAAACATCAGAGTCGAATGGTACATCATCGTGCGTGTCGCCGTACACGTACAGTACAATACAACAACAATGCGTCTTAATGGCACGTTCATTTCAACGTCACTCACACACCTCCACGCTGCAGTTACGTCGCACCATTGTCAAACTCGGCGTACAGCAAAGGGAATAGTGGGCGGCAAAAACAAACCAAACAAAAACATTTCACATTTCACCCTCGCCATGTATGATGTGCAAAAAAACAAACCCGCAAACGGCCGTCGTTACGGTGACACAAAAGTCGCCGATCGCACTGTCCCCCCTCGCAGACGGGTAACACACAAACACACACACACCCCAACAACACCAATGGGTCAAAAACCACGCCAACGAGGCGTGCCACCATTCCACGCCACGGCGACCAACCTCGTGGCCGTACCCCGCGCAACACGCTTTGACGCGCCCCCCCACCCACAATCAAAATGCACACATACATCACAGCCGTCCACACAAACAACAACAACAACAACAATTCCGCCCTTCCCGCAAAAGGCAAGTTGGTGGCCCTGAAAAGGGCCGTTTCGCCGCTCTCGCAACGGAGGAGCCTTCTCCATCCTTCCTTCCATTCCAGAGCCACCTCCTTACTTGGAGCTCGTGTACTTGGTCACCGCCTTCGTGCCCTCGCTCACGGCGTGCTTGGCCAGCTCGCCAGGCAGCAACAGCCGCACAGCGGTCTGGATCTCGCGGGACGTGATGGTCGAGCGCTTGTTGTAGTGCGCCAGGCGAGAAGCCTCGGCCGCAATGCGCTCGAAAATGTCGTTCACGAAGCTGTTCATGATGCTCATCGCCTTCGACGAGATGCCCGTGTCAGGGTGCACCTGCTTCAGCACCTTGTAGATGTAGATGGCATAGCTCTCCTTCCTCTTGCGCTTCTTCTTCTTGTCGCCCTTCGAAATGTTCTTCTGCGCCTTGCCAGCCTTCTTGGCGGCCTTCCCGCTAGTCTTGGGCGGCATCTCCAACCAACGTACGGCAGCAGCAACACCAGTAGCAAGCGCTCCGCTCTAGTCAGCGTCTCCCCACACAGTGGCACCCGCCGCCAGCCGCCGCCGCACCTTTACCAGCTCGCCCTGTTGCGGCCGCCGACCAATGGGGCGCGCGCGCAACCGGCCGCCGCACCCGAGCCCATAAAGCACCCCCACCCCGGCTGCGCCGGCACGCACTCCGCTGCTCGACTCGCTGCCGCTCGCACCGGTCGTTTTCGTTTCCGTTTCGTGTGCACCGTCGCTAGCCCATCGCCATGTCCGGACGCGGAAAGGGAGGCAAAGTCAAGGGCAAGTCAAAGTCCCGCTCAAGCAGGGCTGGGCTCCAGTTCCCGGTCGGCAGAATCCACCGCCTCCTGCGCAAGGGAAACTACGCAGAGCGCGTCGGCGCCGGGGCGCCCGTCTACCTCGCCGCCGTCATGGAGTACCTCGCGGCTGAGGTGCTCGAGCTGGCCGGAAACGCGGCCCGCGACAACAAGAAGACGCGCATCATCCCGCGCCACCTGCAGCTTGCCATCCGCAACGACGAGGAGCTCAACAAGCTCCTGTCGGGCGTCACCATCGCACAGGGTGGTGTCCTGCCCAACATCCAGGCCGTCCTGCTGCCAAAGAAGACCGAGAAGAAGGCCTAAAGGAGGCCAGGCAATCGCAGCGCCGCGTGCTCCCCTGCACGCAACGCGCTTTGCCGGCTCGGCCCACAACAATCGGCCCTTTTCAGGGCCACCACACAAACCTACGTCCAAAGCAAAATTTCAGTCGTCCTCGCCGCACCTTGTTTTGTTTTAACTTTGCACTGTCACAGCACAGCCGCCGCCGGCGCACGTCCGCCATCTTGTCGTCCACACAGCCCGTGTGGCCCAACACACACACACACGCACACATTTTGCACCGTCGCAGTCGCCTTCCAAACCGACAACGGCAGCAATAATGACCATTGTTAAAGGGAGGCGTGTCGACACACCGCCCTCCACTCCCGCGCGCAACGGCCGTCGACACGAACGAAACAGCTGATCCGGCCGCCTATGCCCACACGCCTTGCCTCGGAAACCCCAACGCCGCCGCAAACAAACACACAGAGACAAACCACGCAAGCAAATAATCACCGCCTCTCGCACAACAACACACAGCCCGCCCGCCATCTCCGTCGCGATCGATACAAAGACACACAAACGAAGCAGCTCCACACACAGCCAGCCACATGACACGTTTCCTTTCCTTCTCCCCTCCCAGTCACATCACGTCGCTCAAACGGAAAGAAAGAAACAAACAAACAAACAACACAGCGCGCACACACGCAGCAACAACACAGACTCTTTCGCACTTTTCAACTTCCGAACAGTGTGGTGGCCCTGAAAAGGGCCGTTTTCTAGTCTCTCCCACCCACAAGCACGGCCGCGGGAAGGCCAGCGCCCGCTGCGACGCAGCCTAACCGCCGAAACCGTACAGGGTGCGCCCCTGCCTCTTCAGGGCGTACACCACGTCCATGGCCGTCACAGTCTTGCGCTTGGCGTGCTCAGTGTACGTCACCGCGTCGCGGATCACGTTCTCCAGGAACACCTTCAGCACCCCGCGGGTCTCCTCGTAGATCAGACCAGAGATGCGCTTCACGCCGCCCCTGCGAGCCAGGCGGCGGATGGCGGGCTTCGTGATGCCCTGGATGTTGTCGCGCAACACCTTGCGGTGCCGCTTGGCGCCACCCTTGCCGAGCCCCTTTCCTCCCTTGCCGCGGCCTGTCATCCTTCCTTCCTCGGGCAAAGCAAAACGTGCACAAACAGCAGCTGCAGCGGCTGGCGAGTCGGCTACGGTCTGCGCCCAGCGCGCCCGCCGCCCCCCTATATAGACTCTGGCCCGCCCTCCCCCCACCACGCGCAACCGAGGGCATATAAGCGCAGCACGGAGGCGCGCGGGCCCGTTGTCAAGGCAGCACCGGACGCCGCGCCGCACCTAACCTCCACGCACGCCGCTCCGCTACCGCTACCGCTACCGCCATGGCCCGCACAAAGCAAACGGCCCGCAAGTCCACCGGCGGAAAGGCGCCGCGCAAACAGCTCGCCACCAAGGCGGCGAGGAAGAGCGCGCCCGCCACCGGAGGCGTCAAGAAGCCCCACCGCTACAGGCCGGGCACCGTCGCCCTGCGAGAAATCAGGCGCTACCAGAAGAGCACAGAGCTGCTCATCCGCAAGCTGCCATTCCAGCGCCTAGTGCGCGAGATCGCCCAGGACTTCAAGACCGACCTGCGCTTCCAGAGCTCCGCAGTCATGGCCCTGCAGGAGGCCAGCGAGGCCTACCTCGTCGGCCTCTTCGAAGACACCAACCTGTGCGCAATCCACGCCAAGCGCGTCACCATCATGCCCAAGGACATCCAGCTCGCGCGCCGCATCCGCGGCGAGCGCGCCTAAACCGCGCCGCGGCACCGCACCGCACAAACAAAAACGGCCCTTTTCAGGGCCACTAACATCTCTCCGTCGCGAGCAAACTTTGTCGGTCGCCTGCCTCTCGCCCCGCAACCCAAAAACAAAAACCACCACTTCCCGTCCGTCCGCCACACCCGCTCACTCTGCCTGCCTGCTAGCAGCGCGCAACAATCACACATCATCCCTCCCCGGCGCTCAAAGCGCACAATACCCAACGGCCGACGTCACACCGCACGGGTGGCTGGCCGGCCGCCGCTTTCGTTTCGAAAACAAAAAAAACCCGCACTCCACTCCGACGGCCAACGGCCAGGCAGGCGCGCTCGCTCGCTCTACACGCCACCGAAATCCCCGCCGACTCCTTCCGCATCTCAACGTGCCCCCCCGTTGCAAAACATAACACACACACACACAAAGGAACAAAACAAAGACCAGACACGACTCGACAAGACAGACATCCGAGAAGAACGAACGCAGGCAAGCCAACCAACGTATTCAAACAAAACAACGTGACAGAAAACCAACCGTCGGCCGCCGCCACAAAACAAACACGGCGACAATCAACCACGACAACAACAACAACAACAACACCGCTTACCGCTACCGCCGCCCACACCCGCCACCGACCCCCGCAATCCAACCACCACGGCACGCAAACAGCATCCCCACGGGCATACAGAAACGCCAGACAGACACCCACACCAAACGCAACACGACAATCAAAACCTTCCCCGACGTGCTTTGATGGCCCTGAGAAGGGCCGTTTTGGGCCGCGCGTCTCTTGCGCGCCACTAGACGACGACGGGGGGTGGGGACGACGGAGTCAAGCGCCAAACCCTTCCTTTCCCATCTCTTTCTCCTCTACTCTACTTCTTCTTCTTGGGCGAAGCCTTCGCCTTAGACGGCGTCGTCGCCTTCTTCGGGCGCGGCGCCTTCGGCTTCTTCGTCGGAACCTTGGCGGCCTTCTTCGCCTTCGACGGCGACTTGGCCTTGGCCGGCTTGGCCGCAGCCGCCTTCTTCGCACCCGCGGGAGCGGCCGACGCCGCAGACGCCTTCTTGGCGGCGCCCGCCTTCCGACCGGTCGCCGCCTTCACGCCACCAGCCTTCTTTGCGCCGGCCGCACGGGCGCCCTTCTTCTCCTTGCTGGCCGGAGCGGCGCGCTTCTTCTTGGCACCGCCAGCACGAGCCTTGCCGCCCTCGGCCGCCCCCCCGCCGCCGGCGCCGGCAAGCTTGAACGAGCCGGACGCGCCCTTCCCCTTCGTCTGCACCAGCTCGCCCGCCACGACGGCCGACTTGAGGTACTTCTTGATAAACGGCGCCAGCTTCTCCGCGTCCAGCTTGTAGTGCGCGGCTATGTACTTCTTGATCGCCTGCAGCGACGACCCGCCGCGCTCCTTCAGACTCTTGATGGCGGCCGTCACCATCTCAGAGGTGCGCGGGTGCGCAGGCTTGGCGCGCGGCTTCTTCGCAGACGACGCAGACTTGGCCTTCTTCGTAGTGCCGGTGGCGGCGGGTGCCGCAGCAGTCTCGTTCGTAGCCGCCTGATCTGCCATTTCGACGACGCGCGTAACACACAGCGAGAGCGAGCGGGACGGCAGGCACGCAAGCACAAGAGCAGAGAATCACAAGGCCCAGCCAGTGTCGCGGGCGGGCGCGGACGGCCGAGAGAGCGGCCGCCACTCTGCGCGCCGCCGCGCCGCGCCTCCCGCGCTTGCTACCGCCCAACGTCCGACAGCCTGTGCGGAGCAGCCCCAAACCTGCGCCACAACCGCCCGCGCCTTTCAAACCACCGAGGATGGGGCTACACACAGCCACACCACAGTCGCCAACCAGTCGCCACGGCAGCGCCGCAAACCACGGCCAAACTGCAGCTACCGCGCGCTACAGCCTGGGTCGGCCCGCCGAGAATCGCCGCCCCCGCCCAAATGCCGCCCCCACAGCCCCAGCCGACGACCCGCCACAATGGCCAAACCTTCGGCAAAACTCCCACACCGTCGCCGCGGCAGCCCGGCCAGCGCGGCCGGCGCCACAGCCACACAAGCCGAGGCGTGCGGCGATGACGGCCGTGCAAACGCGCCTCCGCCGCCCCATCGCCTTCCGTCGCCCTCCCGCCGTTTCCCGATCGGCCCGCAGCCGTCGGGCCACATCGCGCGCCGTCCTCCTCCTCTCGCCCGCCAACATTCACAGCCGTTTCTCAACAATTGCCCGCCGCAAACGGACGCCGCCTGCGCAACAGGCGCCGCCGCCCCTCGCCGCTTCCGACCCAACCCCTCGACCGAGGCAAACCGCAATCCGAATCTACAGACCAACCCAATCTGCCGTCAAGCACACACGACAGCCGACCTTACACGTTACGCGTTACACATTACGTTTACACGTCTACGTTAGGTTAGGTTAGGTGGACGTGGGTTAGGTTAAGGGGACTTGGGTTAGGTTAAGCGTCAAACTTAGGTTAAGCATTCAAACACGTCAGGCGTCAGAGGTTAGGTTAGGTTAGGTTAGGTTAGGTTAGGTTACACGTTAGGTTAAGGGGTCAGTGCTAGGTTAAGAAGCGTCAAACGTAGGTTACAAAAGCGTTCAAACGTGAGGCGTGAGCCGGACAGCTTACCTTACGTAGACGTTAGGGGCTCACAGGCTGAGCTCACCTCGCCACACCACACGTTAGGTTCGGTTCGGTTCGCTCGGCTCAGCGTAAAGCGCCGAGGTCAGGGTTACGTTCGTTCACCTTCGGGCGCCACACTTTCGGTTGAAAGGTCGCGACGGGACGACGTCGGCAGGCACGCCGCAAACGAACAAAAACGTACAGACGACGTCGGAAACCGCCGACAGACGGGGGAGCAGCACGACCACGACCACGACCAGACACCGAGCGCGAACGAGACACACGCGAACCACCCCCACCGGCCAAAGGGCACCACACAACAACCCAGAGCACCACGTGTCGACACCAGAGCAACCCGCCGCTCACGCGACATGGCTGGCACCGAAGGGCAACCGCCCGCAACTGCGCTTTCCGCGCCGGCCCGGATGCACGTCGTGCTACAACAACACCACTACCGTACACAGCCGCTGTTCACAACATCACTATCAATGGCGCGCCCGCGGCTCGCCGCCGTCGCAGTCGCAGCCCCAACGCCAGCACTTTTGCACCACCATTCACACGCACCGCAACACAGCTCGCCGACACAGCCGAACAAAACAAACACCACACAACAACAGCAACAACGCCGCCGCCTCTACTTGTGCCGGCGACCCACCCCGCCGATGGCGCACCTCTCGCCAGCCGGCAATCGACACACACGCACCCACCCACCGGGGCCCAGTGCAAAAAAAAAAAAAAAAAAAAACACACAAAAACAAAAAAACCAAACAACACAAACGACACGGGAAGCGCACACCGCCACTTCGCGCGCACGCCACCAACCAGTCGTCGTCTCAAAATAACAAACACAAACAAAATAAACTAACAACTAGGGCAACACAAAACAAAAACGCCTCGCACGAACCGCCCACAAAAAGGACAAGCACACGCACAGCCTCTGCTGACGACCACGACGCAGCGGCACGCTGCTCCTGTCCCGCGCCCCGCGCCCCACTCGATTCACAACTCACGCGACACCGTCAACGACGGGCTCGCTTCCCGCAACCTACCACCTTTCCGCCACGACGCACAGCCCCAGCCCCACCCGACGACGCCCGTGGCAACGACTGCACTTTCACCACCGCCTCCCCCTTCCCCCCCAAAACACACACACACACACACACACAGCCAGCCAAAAACGCACTCGCGACCCACACATGCACGTGCATCGGCACACGCCAACCAGTCAACGTCGACAACCACACGCAAGGCTCGAAACGAAACCGGCGTCCTTCCACGTTGCCATCAAGCTACGCGACACAAGACACAAGGAACCAACACAACAGCCGGCCCCACTAATTCCCACTCTCACGCCGCAAAAAGCACACCGAAACCGCCAAACGCACGCACATTCCCCTTCGCACTGACACCACCGACCGGCTCGCTACCACACACCTCTCGGCAGCCGTTTCACGCCAATTCGCCACACCGCCCACACAGTCGACAAGCGCCCGCCCTGTACGGCACACGCAACGACGCAGCGCAGCAAAGGGCGCCCGCAACACATACCTCTCCGCCGCCCGACGCGCCAACCGCCACACCACACCGCCAGCCACTCGCAAATTGTGCACTGCCACCAGCCACACGTCCAACACGCCGCGCCGCCTCCGGCCACCCGCCAGGGGGCGCTCACGTCCGCGACAACAGCGCGGCCCGCCGGGCCGGGCCGAACCGAACCGAGCCGCCGCTGCTCTGCACTCGGCACGGCCACACCCTGCTGCAGACCGGGCTCGTCCCTCTGTACGCGTCTGCCTGCGCATCAACACAACACGACCTTTTTTTTTTTTTTCCTCTCTACCGCCATCCCTTCTTCTCGCGTTTTACTCGTTGTTGCAGCAGCGGCGCACACCTACACATCCACAGCCCCAGCCGAGCCGGCCTCACCTCAGGGCCCGCCGCCAGCGTCTCCTCCTCGGGCACAGGTGCGGTGCTGTGGCCGCCCATCCAACCGCATTGCTGGCCGTCCAGCCACCAGGCGTTCCCACTGCCGCGAGCCACGCCGCGCACCGACCCTGCTGCAGAAAACGAAGCATAGCCAGAGACCGACCGATACACAAAGCAAGCCGTCGCCTCGCCTCTTGTCCTTCCTGCCTTCCTTCCGCCCCCGCCCTTCTCACACCACCGCCTCTCCACTTTCGCCCCCCCCCCCCTCCTTTTTTTTCTTCTTTCTTTCTTTCTTTGGCCCTCTCTCCTTCCCGCCATGGCGGTTACGGCACCGCCTGCAGCGGCAGATTTTTTGCGCCCACACGCCTACTCCTACCACCATTAACCTTGCCCTGCCCTGCCCATCAACGTCGCAGTCGAACCGACGCTTGCCAACACACTGCCCACGTTCCTTTCTCTTTTCGGCCTACGCCCATTACGCGCCGCCGCCACAGCACCTTCCCTTCCCACAACACACCGACGTCATCACACGCACCCAAAACAGGGGCCACGACCGTGTTCCTCGCCCACTCCCATCCCGCACGGTACGCACATTCCCAACTACTACCGCGCACCCTCCCTTTCCACTCTGTGTGTCTCTGTGTCTGTGTCCTGTCCGCGCGTGACGCCTCTCAACATCCGCCGTCCCCCGTCCCGTTTTCGCCCCCATGCCGTCGTCGCGCCGCCTCCTCCCCGTCCACCGCCGCCCCTGTCCGCCCCGCACCACACCATACACCGCTGCTTGTCCCGGCCGTTGCCACCAAAGGCGCCGACCGCAAACGCGCCACGCCGCAGCCCCCGTGCGTCTCGCGCTCGCTTGCATCTCCGTGCCGACGCTGCCTCTCTTCCCACTCGCACTCGACCTCGACAACACAGTCTTTGGCTCCGCCACTGCGTGTTCCGGTGGTACGCACGCTGCAACACGTATGTATTCATTACCAGAGCGATGGCGAGGCATGACAGCATCTCTGTCTGACCAGAGAGTTCTTTATCGCTGCTAGTCGGCGCTTGGACCGCGCCAGACGACAGTAGTGGCACGCACCGGGTCGCCAGGAACAGTTGTTATATATATTGTAGCGCGAGTCGGGAGAGGTAGTAGTCGGTCGACAGTAGTAGCGGGTGGACGGTTGTACTGAGCGGGCGTCGGCGGCGTGCTCTGCTCGTCTCGCGACTCTGGTCACGGTTCGGGACGATGTATAGTATATTGTGTTATAATCAAGAGGTGGTGTGACGCTGCATTGCGCAAATCTGATAACGTATGTTCATTGTACTTATTTTGTTCAACAACACAAGCCCCACTATTACTTTTTTTCTAAAGTAACTTTTGTCTCTTAACGAAAAACATTCACTTTTTAAAGACTACTTCCTATGGCATTTCCCTCCAAGGAGTGCAATTAATTACCAGCCAGCACTCATTCATTGCACACAGCTGTGTAAGGGGTATCTACAATCGAGGAGCGGATATAAATGCAATTTTTTGTTTCTTTTTGTTTTTTGTTTTGTGTGTGTGTTGTAACCTCCCAGCAATATTTAAAATAATGGACAATGTTATTTACGGATGCTAATGGACATTGCGCTAATTGTAACCTCGCCCACAATGAGAGGTATTGAAAATGGCAACAACAATGTGCAATTCGCAATCTGACTCAAATATAAAGTCTTCACACAACATTTAAAAAAGTCCGTTCAGTGACAAGAAACTTCAATTAAACCGAAATATCGGTCTTTGGCCCTGTGCAAAACAATCGGAATTAAAGTCTTACCTCCGAATAAATGGATGTCACATTTCTGCTCTGGTTGTTGCGCAGCGCTTGGAGGAACTGCATTGCAAATAATAATATTCTCTTTTTTTGTGATTTTAGTGACATTTTTCTTCAAAGAAGTGGAACGAACTCTTTAGTTCAATAAAAGATTAAATGTTTGAAAAATGCTTTTGAAATAAAAATTATTATTGGGGAACTTGTTGGAGCATAATTACAATAAATACAATTTCTCATTATCTAATGATTATATTAATTAACAGTATACCTTATTCACCATCTTGACCAGTGTTGCCGACCGCCTACATCACACAACCGCACTCGGCTGCTACTACTGACCGACCGCTCTGCATGACGACTATTAGCGTACTGCACGCGACGACTACTGACAGAGTACAGCCCTCAACTACACAGACTGACTGACTGACTGAGAACCGCTCGCAACACTCGCGCAGTCCAGCGCAAACTCTCTGGTCACAGATGCTACAATGTCTCGCCATCGCTACTATGTTACATACGTGTTTCAGTGTCTTTTTCATTGGGGTAACGATCTTTGGCTCTTTTTATTCTGAATACAGGGCCAAAGGTCAACGGCTGCTGCCCTTATACAATTTATCAGGTTTCATTATGTCTGTTGCAATGTTACATACGGTTCACTCTTTCATTAATATTATCGTTGGGTTTGTTTTGTAGGGACGTTAACATTCTGGCACATTTTTATTATCATCGGACTCTCTGCTATTTGTGCAGGGAGGTTATACCTGGGTCCATTTCCATTTCCATTTACATTTTAATATTGATAGACTTTTTGTTTTCTTTTTTGTTTCTTGTTGTTTTTCCTTCTTTTTTTTTGTTGTTTTTTTTCTTTTGTTTTGTTTTTCCCGCTCTCACCACCACCGCCGCATCACGCCTTCCGTTTTCTTGGTTTCTTTTCTGTGCTTCAACATCACCGCGCCCCATTTCCACACCACAGCCATCAGCCTCCAAGACGGGCGGGCGCAGTGTGCCATTTCCGGCGCACAAGCACACCCGTACGGTACTCTCCTCGCCCCCACGCCACCAACAACACAGCGACCACGCGGCTTTCAGGCACGGCACGGCACGGCACGGCACCGGCGAAATGCGCCGCCCCCGCCCCCGCCCCTCCGCGCATCCGTCCGTCTCGCCACGTTCACTGACAGCCGCGTCTGCGGCTACACCACGACAACCACAACACAACACCGCTCCCCTCCCTGGCAACTCACATTGTTTTTCTCCTCCTCTTTTGCACAAACCACAACGCCGAGCACAGGCGCAAGCCACCCACACCGCGCCCCTCCCCGTCCCGTCTTTGGCCGCCGCTCCTCGTTTCCTCGTTTGCCCCCTCCCATCTCCCGAAATGCCATGCCAGCAGCGTTACGCATGCCCCTCCCCTGTCCACACAACACTACCGCCTAACGAACAGCCTTTTCCGGGCCACATGCAGGGCACGCCCACCTCCAAACACTGCCAATTCACGGACGCACGCACGCACACACACACACACACACACACACACACACACACACTCACTTTCTCGACACCTTTCTGTACGGAGGGTGCGTCATCTCGACCGTGACAGAGTGACGGCAACTATCGACGATCCATTTCCCCCCACTGGTAAAACATGTCCACTAACACCTACATACATCATTCAAGTACACAGACAATAGCATACACACAATGGGAGGGCACACGAACATGGACGGCACGGCACTGTCATACACTCTTCCTCAGAACCATATCAACAAACGTTACGTACATCCGGGAAAGCGAAAGCGAAAGCGAAAGCAAAGGCAAAGCCCAATGCAGCCGTCAAAGGTAACGTTCACCACGGCAGACACTTGCAGCCGCGCCGCCGTTAAACGCATTTCAGTGCGGCTCCAATACGCCTCCGACACGGGAACGTTCCGTTGCTCTACGAATGCGTTTCTCCCCTTTTTCCCTTCCTCTCTCTTTTGCCCCCCCCTCCTTGCACTCTTGCCTCATTCCTCACGTTCTGCCCAGACATTCGACCGATCAGAGTCAACCTTTCGTTACCGTTCTCAGCGCGACGGTGTACAACAGTATGACGGGTGTGCCCAAGACTTCGGTTCAGTTGCGTGACGCCGGTCTATCGCGCCGATCGACAGTTACTCAGGGGGCGACGGATCGGACCACGTCACCGACACACAAAACACTTTCAAACAAACAAACAAATACATACATACCGGATGGACACAGACAAACACGTGTACAGACATTCGCCAAACAAACGACCGGCGCCGCCGCCGCCGCCGCCGTCTAGCGTGCATCTTGAATGACGACATCGGTGTGCGTGCGTCGTACGCAATCAGTCAGACACGGCTATCAAACATCAGAGTCGAATGGTACATCATCGTGCGTGTCGCCGTACACGTACAGTACAATACAACAACAATGCGTCTTAATGGCACGTTCATTTCAACGTCACTCACACACCTCCACGCTGCAGTTACGTCGCACCATTGTCAAACTCGGCGTACAGCAAAGGGAATAGTGGGCGGCAAAAACAAACCAAACAAAAACATTTCACATTTCACCCTCGCCATGTATGATGTGCAAAAAAACAAACCCGCAAACGGCCGTCGTTACGGTGACACAAAAGTCGCCGATCGCACTGTCCCCCCTCGCAGACGGGTAACACACAAACACACACACACCCCAACAACACCAATGGGTCAAAAACCACGCCAACGAGGCGTGCCACCATTCCACGCCACGGCGACCAACCTCGTGGCCGTACCCCGCGCAACACGCTTTGACGCGCCCCCCCACCCACAATCAAAATGCACACATACATCACAGCCGTCCACACAAACAACAACAACAACAACAATTCCGCCCTTCCCGCAAAAGGCAAGTTGGTGGCCCTGAAAAGGGCCGTTTCGCCGCTCTCGCAACGGAGGAGCCTTCTCCATCCTTCCTTCCATTCCAGAGCCACCTCCTTACTTGGAGCTCGTGTACTTGGTCACCGCCTTCGTGCCCTCGCTCACGGCGTGCTTGGCCAGCTCGCCAGGCAGCAACAGCCGCACAGCGGTCTGGATCTCGCGGGACGTGATGGTCGAGCGCTTGTTGTAGTGCGCCAGGCGAGAAGCCTCGGCCGCAATGCGCTCGAAAATGTCGTTCACGAAGCTGTTCATGATGCTCATCGCCTTCGACGAGATGCCCGTGTCAGGGTGCACCTGCTTCAGCACCTTGTAGATGTAGATGGCATAGCTCTCCTTCCTCTTGCGCTTCTTCTTCTTGTCGCCCTTCGAAATGTTCTTCTGCGCCTTGCCAGCCTTCTTGGCGGCCTTCCCGCTAGTCTTGGGCGGCATCTCCAACCAACGTACGGCAGCAGCAACACCAGTAGCAAGCGCTCCGCTCTAGTCAGCGTCTCCCCACACAGTGGCACCCGCCGCCAGCCGCCGCCGCACCTTTACCAGCTCGCCCTGTTGCGGCCGCCGACCAATGGGGCGCGCGCGCAACCGGCCGCCGCACCCGAGCCCATAAAGCACCCCCACCCCGGCTGCGCCGGCATTCGCTGAGTAGCTTCTGGAGAGTGCGGACGCGTGTGCGGGGCTGCGCTAGTACTCTCCCTCTTCGTTGCTACTCAGCCATAGGAACCCGCTTGCGGGATTAGTCGCTGATTGTCCTAGCGCTGTAGCTGGACGGTTCGGCACTAAGGCTTCCGAGCTCCTGATTTTTTCAAATCGGGAGCGGAGTTGCAAGAAGATTGCGGGGCGAGCAGCTGAATTGTCGGCAGCTGTTGAGCAAATTGTCGTTGCGGGTTGTGAGCTGTGGGTTGGCGCGTCTTGGTGCGCGTCTTCTTGCTGCCGCGGTTCGCTTTTTCGGCCGGTTCGAGCACTTCGGCTGCGACAGGTACTCCTGCTGCCGCAGAGACTAGCTCTGCTCCCCCCCAAGAGTAGGGAAATTGCACGTCAGGGCCTGGTCAACGGCCAGATACCCGCGCGTGTTAGAACTGTTAGGGTCGGACTGTTCTGCCTGATACCTAACGGTGCCAACCGAAAGCAGACACCGACACCCCCTGGCAGCCATCCTTCCGAGTCTGGACATGGACACCCCAGTGAAACTCACGATTATAGAGAAAGAAAATTCCCCTGGCTGCTACGAGGTCAACAGGACGGACCTAACGGGCAGCCAGGGCGGGATGAGCCCGAGCTCGCGATTGCTGTTGCTCAACGCAATCGCGGGTCTCACCGGTAGGGACAGACGTAAATATGAGAAGAAGCTCGAAAGAGCGTGGAAAGAACCACCGATATTGCCCAAGGGTGACAGAACACCACCAAGTGCCCGTCTAATCAAGGCGAAGTCAAAGAAGTCACCGAAACGCAACAAAGTCAAACCAGGGTCACCGGTAAAGAAGCGAAAGACCACCTCGCGTAAAACCGTCGCTGCGCGGCGGCCGGAAGTGGCGGACGCGGCCGGGTCGGCCGCGCCTGAGCCGACCGCGCCTGCCAACACAAAGGCCGACCGGGCCACGTGCAGCGGCGGCCAGCAGGGCCAGGTAGCAGCGGAACAAAGCGCCTGCGCTGTGACGGCTAGCGCGCCCCCCGAGGCGGCCGGGCGGCTGCGCCCCGAGGTGAATGCGCAAAAGCACGAAGGCGCGGAGGCGGGTGCGCGCGGGCGGCGGAAGGAAACCGATACCGCCGGCGCGGGCTCGCCACCGCGGGGGAATGCCGGAGTGGAGGAACCTCGGAGCGTTGCTGGGGTGTGCGCTGAGGGGAGCGAGCGATGCGGAAGCAGCGCAGAGATCGCCACGCAGGAAATTGACGACGAGGGATTCCAGCTGGCACGTAAAACCGCCAGACGATCCCCCGTCTTAGACACACCAGCCCCAATACACACCGCCAACAGATTCGACGCGGTGGGAGAATCTGCACAAAATGCACCGCCAGAAGCAGATGACACTGAGGGAAACGAACAACACAAATCCCTCAGAATCCCGCCCATAGTCGTGCAATTCGAAAGTGACTATAAAGCACTGTACGATGTCATCACGAACACGGTAGGGCAAGACAGATTCACCGCCAAAACAACTGGCGGTGACAAAGTAAAGATCACTCTTAGAAACGTCGACGACTACAAGGCAGTGAGGAAGGTGCTAGAGGAGCGGAAACTTCATTTCTACACCTTCCCACTAGCAGCGAGAAGGCCGATTAGACTGGTGTTCCGCGGTGTACCACATACCACCGACACTGCGGACATCAAACAGTTCCTTCAGGAGGAAGGTTTCGAGGTTAGTTCGGTGGTGTTGACGCGACCGAACCGACCCTGGCCCCTTCATACGGTCACCCTCCCAGACTCTGCCCAAAACCGAAAGATCTGGGAGGTCAAAAGGATACTGGCGCTAACGGTCACTCCCGAGAAGCTCAAAAAGAGATCGGGACCAGGCCGCTGCTATAACTGCCAGGCCCTAGGACACATCGCGCGAGACTGCACGATGCCAGTGGTGTGCGTCAGATGCACTGAACACCACACTTACGAGCAGTGCAAACTGCCAAGGGGGGAGGGAAAAGAAAAGTGCGCCAATTGCAGGGGAGCGCACCCAGCCAGCTACTTAGGATGTCCTGAGTACAGAGCTGCAAGGGACAGGCAGAGGGGCAAAGCTATCAATAAAACCCCGAATCACAATAGGAGCATGCCAGCACCCAGGCCACCCCCCCCACCACCCCAGAGAAGAAACCAGGACACAGTAAGAACACAGGTCTTCGCATCTACCAAATATTCCCGTGCACTTACCGGTGACCCACCCGACCCGCCGAACCACCTACCACCACCACCACACACCAGTAAACAGGTTCCTCAAGCTGATGGAAGCCCTAGGGAAGTCAGTCCACCACGCCATCCACAAACCAGTCCGCGAGAAGCAGTCGAGTCTGCTGCAATCCAGCAACTCGCGTCGTCCATCCGACTGCTACAGGCACAGATGACCCAGCTAGTGGGCATTCTAGCAACATTGACGCAGCTCCCCGCCGACCTCAGATCGGCAGCACAGCAGTCGCCTGTAGCAGCGACAGCCACAGGAAAAATTGTCCCCCACCATGGATAGGAGACCTAATATACAAGGTCTCAAAATATGCGCGTTTAACGCAGACAACCTTACTCGCCAACCCACGGAGTTTAGAGAATTCATACAGGAAGAAAAAGTTGACATATGCCTAGTGGGAGAAACATTCCTCAAACCAGGACTAAGAGTTTCTGTACCAAACTACATTTGTTACAGAAACGACCGACCCACTCACGGAGGCGGGGTAGCGGTATATGTCAAAAAAGGTATCAGACACCATCAAATATACCCCCCCAATACAGCAGAAATAGAAACAGCGGCAATCGAAGTGGCTACAGTAACTGGCCCCCTAACAGTCGTTGCAGTGTATCGCCCCCCTTCCCAAAGACTAGAAGAGGACGACATAGCTGCACTAAGTCGCATTAGAGGCAAACTACTAATAGCAGGGGACCTAAATGCCAAGCACGCGGACTGGAACTCGAGACGCCGAAATCAAGCTGGTCAACAACTGCAACGACTTGCGCGCACACACCAGTTACAAATATGGGGCCCAGAGGAACCGACACACTTCCCAAAGAACGGAGGAAGACCGGACGTCCTCGACATAGCCATCACAAAGAATCTGGTGGGCTTTGTATCCGCGACATCGGTAAACAGAATGTCGTCGGACCACAATCCCGTGATTTTCGAGGTCGACATGGGAGAATGGCTCTCTAGCCCACAACGGCATGCGACATACAAGCGCATCAATAAGGAGCAATTCAGCAATGCAGTAGCAGCTGAACTTGCCCAGACCCCGCCTCCAACTGCAGAGACAGCAGAACAGGCACTAGACGACCTCACAAGAGCGATCCTACAAGCTGCTGAGGGAGCCACACCGCCTCCTGCGGGGCCCCCCCGCTCCAGGCAACTCCCCCCGCACTTGCTTGCGCAAATACGGCACAAAAACAGGATCGCCAAAGAGTGGAAGCTCACCAGAAATAGGGATACACGGAGGCTACTCAATAGGCTACAGAGAGAGCTGAAAGCCGATCTCAATGAGTACCGCAACCAACAATGGTCGGCAAGGCTCTCAGCTCTCAAACTAGACGACAATAGTTTATGGCAAGCCACCAAACAGTACACAAAAAGACGCGCAAAAATGCCACCACTCCATGGCGAACGCGGACTGCAGTTCAGCCCCATCGACAAAGCTAACGCACTAGCCGACGTGTTCGAAAAACAGTTCAGACCAGCAGAAGTACAGGACAGAGAACACGTCGCAACAGTCCGCAGAGAACTGGCCGTGTTCCTGGAAGCAGACGACGAAGATGACTACACGCCACTCTTCAATACTGAAGATGTGGCGCGCTGCATCAAGTCCCTGCCCACCAGGAAAACCCCGGGTCACGACCAGGTCACAAATGAATTGCTGAAACTCCTCCCGCCTCTGGCAATCACCCACCTGACCGATATAGTTAATGAACTGACGCGATCACAAAAATTCCCGGCGCAGTGGAAGCACGCAGAAGTTATTGCGATCGCGAAACCAGGAAAAGACCCGGTGTTCCCGCAACACTATAGACCAATTAGTCTACTGCCTACCCTCAGTAAACTTTACGAGCGCCTCCTACTAACCCCCATACAGGACTATATCACAAGAGAGCAGATTCTGCCGAAATTCCAATTCGGATTTAGGCAAAGACACTCCGCCCCCCAGCAAATCATGAGGGTGGTTGAAGCAGCCACAGACAGCTTCAACCGAAAGGGCTACTGCGGGCTTGTCTTGTTAGACGTAGCAAAAGCCTTCGACTCAGTCTGGCACACCGGGATATTACACAAGATGTACACCCTAGGCTTCCCCGGAAAGATAGTCAAAATCGTTAAAAACTATCTCTCCGGTAGGACTTTCTCAGTCAAGATCGATGGATCCCTGTCGACCAGGAGAAGAATCGGTGCAGGCGTGCCCCAGGGCTCAGTCCTGGGACCCGTCCTCTACAGTGTCTACACTGCTGACATCCCTACGACTCAGCATGTAAACACTGCACAGTACGCAGACGACACTGCATTCTTCTCCTGCTCGACAAACAGGAACCTGGTTACAAGGCGTCTGCAAACCGCCCTAAACAGGACGGAAAACTGGGCAAAGCAGTGGCGCATCTCAATTAACTCTGAGAAAACACAAGCCATGCTGCTCACCAGACGCTATGGGAAACGCCGACCCCCAAGAAGACCATACCAACTGCTGAGATTGCAGGGGCAGAATTTGCCATGGAGAAATTCTGCGAAGTACCTCGGTGTCACACTTGACAGACGCCTGACATGGAAGTGCCACATAGAGGAGCTTCGCAGAAAGGCTCACGCCAGGATGCAGATTCTGTACCCTGTCTTGAACAGCACCAGTTCCCTCGACCCCGCAACAGGAGTAGCGATCTATCGAAGTCTAATTCGACCGATACTGGAATATGCGTGCCCTGTATGGGGCTACGCAGCCAGATCGACGATAGATCGCTTACAAAAGACTCAAAACAGAGCGTTAAGACGAGCCCTACACGTCCCCACGCGCTTCCCCACGGCAGATTTGCACGAAGCCGCAGACATAGAGCCAATCACCACAAGATTCCGCGCCCTGGCAGAAGTGTTCTACGCCACGGCGCGGAAGTCAGAAAACGAATTAATCAACACCCTTGGGCAATACGAACCCCATAGGCAGAGATATAACAGACCCAAGTCGCTACTCCTGCAGTAGCAGAAAAAGAACAACTAAGGAAAACTCTCAACGAACAGCAACCAACAAAAGCAAAGAAACAAAAACAACACAAAAGAAAAGAGGAGGAAATGTCCTAATGTGACAACAACCTCCACCAGCACACCCTCTAAAGGTAGAGGAATAAAAGAGAGAAGCAGCAGCAGCTGCGCCGGCACGCACTCCGCTGCTCGACTCGCTGCCGCTCGCACCGGTCGTTTTCGTTTCCGTTTCGTGTGCACCGTCGCTAGCCCATCGCCATGTCCGGACGCGGAAAGGGAGGCAAAGTCAAGGGCAAGTCAAAGTCCCGCTCAAGCAGGGCTGGGCTCCAGTTCCCGGTCGGCAGAATCCACCGCCTCCTGCGCAAGGGAAACTACGCAGAGCGCGTCGGCGCCGGGGCGCCCGTCTACCTCGCCGCCGTCATGGAGTACCTCGCGGCTGAGGTGCTCGAGCTGGCCGGAAACGCGGCCCGCGACAACAAGAAGACGCGCATCATCCCGCGCCACCTGCAGCTTGCCATCCGCAACGACGAGGAGCTCAACAAGCTCCTGTCGGGCGTCACCATCGCACAGGGTGGTGTCCTGCCCAACATCCAGGCCGTCCTGCTGCCAAAGAAGACCGAGAAGAAGGCCTAAAGGAGGCCAGGCAATCGCAGCGCCGCGTGCTCCCCTGCACGCAACGCGCTTTGCCGGCTCGGCCCACAACAATCGGCCCTTTTCAGGGCCACCACACAAACCTACGTCCAAAGCAAAATTTCAGTCGTCCTCGCCGCACCTTGTTTTGTTTTAACTTTGCACTGTCACAGCACAGCCGCCGCCGGCGCACGTCCGCCATCTTGTCGTCCACACAGCCCGTGTGGCCCAACACACACACACACGCACACATTTTGCACCGTCGCAGTCGCCTTCCAAACCGACAACGGCAGCAATAATGACCATTGTTAAAGGGAGGCGTGTCGACACACCGCCCTCCACTCCCGCGCGCAACGGCCGTCGACACGAACGAAACAGCTGATCCGGCCGCCTATGCCCACACGCCTTGCCTCGGAAACCCCAACGCCGCCGCAAACAAACACACAGAGACAAACCACGCAAGCAAATAATCACCGCCTCTCGCACAACAACACACAGCCCGCCCGCCATCTCCGTCGCGATCGATACAAAGACACACAAACGAAGCAGCTCCACACACAGCCAGCCACATGACACGTTTCCTTTCCTTCTCCCCTCCCAGTCACATCACGTCGCTCAAACGGAAAGAAAGAAACAAACAAACAAACAACACAGCGCGCACACACGCAGCAACAACACAGACTCTTTCGCACTTTTCAACTTCCGAACAGTGTGGTGGCCCTGAAAAGGGCCGTTTTCTAGTCTCTCCCACCCACAAGCACGGCCGCGGGAAGGCCAGCGCCCGCTGCGACGCAGCCTAACCGCCGAAACCGTACAGGGTGCGCCCCTGCCTCTTCAGGGCGTACACCACGTCCATGGCCGTCACAGTCTTGCGCTTGGCGTGCTCAGTGTACGTCACCGCGTCGCGGATCACGTTCTCCAGGAACACCTTCAGCACCCCGCGGGTCTCCTCGTAGATCAGACCAGAGATGCGCTTCACGCCGCCCCTGCGAGCCAGGCGGCGGATGGCGGGCTTCGTGATGCCCTGGATGTTGTCGCGCAACACCTTGCGGTGCCGCTTGGCGCCACCCTTGCCGAGCCCCTTTCCTCCCTTGCCGCGGCCTGTCATCCTTCCTTCCTCGGGCAAAGCAAAACGTGCACAAACAGCAGCTGCAGCGGCTGGCGAGTCGGCTACGGTCTGCGCCCAGCGCGCCCGCCGCCCCCCTATATAGACTCTGGCCCGCCCTCCCCCCACCACGCGCAACCGAGGGCATATAAGCGCAGCACGGAGGCGCGCGGGCCCGTTGTCAAGGCAGCACCGGACGCCGCGCCGCACCTAACCTCCACGCACGCCGCTCCGCTACCGCTACCGCTACCGCCATGGCCCGCACAAAGCAAACGGCCCGCAAGTCCACCGGCGGAAAGGCGCCGCGCAAACAGCTCGCCACCAAGGCGGCGAGGAAGAGCGCGCCCGCCACCGGAGGCGTCAAGAAGCCCCACCGCTACAGGCCGGGCACCGTCGCCCTGCGAGAAATCAGGCGCTACCAGAAGAGCACAGAGCTGCTCATCCGCAAGCTGCCATTCCAGCGCCTAGTGCGCGAGATCGCCCAGGACTTCAAGACCGACCTGCGCTTCCAGAGCTCCGCAGTCATGGCCCTGCAGGAGGCCAGCGAGGCCTACCTCGTCGGCCTCTTCGAAGACACCAACCTGTGCGCAATCCACGCCAAGCGCGTCACCATCATGCCCAAGGACATCCAGCTCGCGCGCCGCATCCGCGGCGAGCGCGCCTAAACCGCGCCGCGGCACCGCACCGCACAAACAAAAACGGCCCTTTTCAGGGCCACTAACATCTCTCC
The DNA here is from genome assembly GCF_021461395.2 of Schistocerca americana. Lineage (NCBI taxonomy): Eukaryota > Metazoa > Arthropoda > Insecta > Orthoptera > Acrididae > Schistocerca > Schistocerca americana. The sequence continues at coordinate 26,465 of NW_025726501.1, forward strand.
GTCGCGAGCAAACTTTGTCGGTCGCCTGCCTCTCGCCCCGCAACCCAAAAACAAAAACCACCACTTCCCGTCCGTCCGCCACACCCGCTCACTCTGCCTGCCTGCTAGCAGCGCGCAACAATCACACATCATCCCTCCCCGGCGCTCAAAGCGCACAATACCCAACGGCCGACGTCACACCGCACGGGTGGCTGGCCGGCCGCCGCTTTCGTTTCGAAAACAAAAAAAACCCGCACTCCACTCCGACGGCCAACGGCCAGGCAGGCGCGCTCGCTCGCTCTACACGCCACCGAAATCCCCGCCGACTCCTTCCGCATCTCAACGTGCCCCCCCGTTGCAAAACATAACACACACACACACAAAGGAACAAAACAAAGACCAGACACGACTCGACAAGACAGACATCCGAGAAGAACGAACGCAGGCAAGCCAACCAACGTATTCAAACAAAACAACGTGACAGAAAACCAACCGTCGGCCGCCGCCACAAAACAAACACGGCGACAATCAACCACGACAACAACAACAACAACAACACCGCTTACCGCTACCGCCGCCCACACCCGCCACCGACCCCCGCAATCCAACCACCACGGCACGCAAACAGCATCCCCACGGGCATACAGAAACGCCAGACAGACACCCACACCAAACGCAACACGACAATCAAAACCTTCCCCGACGTGCTTTGATGGCCCTGAGAAGGGCCGTTTTGGGCCGCGCGTCTCTTGCGCGCCACTAGACGACGACGGGGGGTGGGGACGACGGAGTCAAGCGCCAAACCCTTCCTTTCCCATCTCTTTCTCCTCTACTCTACTTCTTCTTCTTGGGCGAAGCCTTCGCCTTAGACGGCGTCGTCGCCTTCTTCGGGCGCGGCGCCTTCGGCTTCTTCGTCGGAACCTTGGCGGCCTTCTTCGCCTTCGACGGCGACTTGGCCTTGGCCGGCTTGGCCGCAGCCGCCTTCTTCGCACCCGCGGGAGCGGCCGACGCCGCAGACGCCTTCTTGGCGGCGCCCGCCTTCCGACCGGTCGCCGCCTTCACGCCACCAGCCTTCTTTGCGCCGGCCGCACGGGCGCCCTTCTTCTCCTTGCTGGCCGGAGCGGCGCGCTTCTTCTTGGCACCGCCAGCACGAGCCTTGCCGCCCTCGGCCGCCCCCCCGCCGCCGGCGCCGGCAAGCTTGAACGAGCCGGACGCGCCCTTCCCCTTCGTCTGCACCAGCTCGCCCGCCACGACGGCCGACTTGAGGTACTTCTTGATAAACGGCGCCAGCTTCTCCGCGTCCAGCTTGTAGTGCGCGGCTATGTACTTCTTGATCGCCTGCAGCGACGACCCGCCGCGCTCCTTCAGACTCTTGATGGCGGCCGTCACCATCTCAGAGGTGCGCGGGTGCGCAGGCTTGGCGCGCGGCTTCTTCGCAGACGACGCAGACTTGGCCTTCTTCGTAGTGCCGGTGGCGGCGGGTGCCGCAGCAGTCTCGTTCGTAGCCGCCTGATCTGCCATTTCGACGACGCGCGTAACACACAGCGAGAGCGAGCGGGACGGCAGGCACGCAAGCACAAGAGCAGAGAATCACAAGGCCCAGCCAGTGTCGCGGGCGGGCGCGGACGGCCGAGAGAGCGGCCGCCACTCTGCGCGCCGCCGCGCCGCGCCTCCCGCGCTTGCTACCGCCCAACGTCCGACAGCCTGTGCGGAGCAGCCCCAAACCTGCGCCACAACCGCCCGCGCCTTTCAAACCACCGAGGATGGGGCTACACACAGCCACACCACAGTCGCCAACCAGTCGCCACGGCAGCGCCGCAAACCACGGCCAAACTGCAGCTACCGCGCGCTACAGCCTGGGTCGGCCCGCCGAGAATCGCCGCCCCCGCCCAAATGCCGCCCCCACAGCCCCAGCCGACGACCCGCCACAATGGCCAAACCTTCGGCAAAACTCCCACACCGTCGCCGCGGCAGCCCGGCCAGCGCGGCCGGCGCCACAGCCACACAAGCCGAGGCGTGCGGCGATGACGGCCGTGCAAACGCGCCTCCGCCGCCCCATCGCCTTCCGTCGCCCTCCCGCCGTTTCCCGATCGGCCCGCAGCCGTCGGGCCACATCGCGCGCCGTCCTCCTCCTCTCGCCCGCCAACATTCACAGCCGTTTCTCAACAATTGCCCGCCGCAAACGGACGCCGCCTGCGCAACAGGCGCCGCCGCCCCTCGCCGCTTCCGACCCAACCCCTCGACCGAGGCAAACCGCAATCCGAATCTACAGACCAACCCAATCTGCCGTCAAGCACACACGACAGCCGACCTTACACGTTACGCGTTACACATTACGTTTACACGTCTACGTTAGGTTAGGTTAGGTGGACGTGGGTTAGGTTAAGGGGACTTGGGTTAGGTTAAGCGTCAAACTTAGGTTAAGCATTCAAACACGTCAGGCGTCAGAGGTTAGGTTAGGTTAGGTTAGGTTAGGTTAGGTTACACGTTAGGTTAAGGGGTCAGTGCTAGGTTAAGAAGCGTCAAACGTAGGTTACAAAAGCGTTCAAACGTGAGGCGTGAGCCGGACAGCTTACCTTACGTAGACGTTAGGGGCTCACAGGCTGAGCTCACCTCGCCACACCACACGTTAGGTTCGGTTCGGTTCGCTCGGCTCAGCGTAAAGCGCCGAGGTCAGGGTTACGTTCGTTCACCTTCGGGCGCCACACTTTCGGTTGAAAGGTCGCGACGGGACGACGTCGGCAGGCACGCCGCAAACGAACAAAAACGTACAGACGACGTCGGAAACCGCCGACAGACGGGGGAGCAGCACGACCACGACCACGACCAGACACCGAGCGCGAACGAGACACACGCGAACCACCCCCACCGGCCAAAGGGCACCACACAACAACCCAGAGCACCACGTGTCGACACCAGAGCAACCCGCCGCTCACGCGACATGGCTGGCACCGAAGGGCAACCGCCCGCAACTGCGCTTTCCGCGCCGGCCCGGATGCACGTCGTGCTACAACAACACCACTACCGTACACAGCCGCTGTTCACAACATCACTATCAATGGCGCGCCCGCGGCTCGCCGCCGTCGCAGTCGCAGCCCCAACGCCAGCACTTTTGCACCACCATTCACACGCACCGCAACACAGCTCGCCGACACAGCCGAACAAAACAAACACCACACAACAACAGCAACAACGCCGCCGCCTCTACTTGTGCCGGCGACCCACCCCGCCGATGGCGCACCTCTCGCCAGCCGGCAATCGACACACACGCACCCACCCACCGGGGCCCAGTGCAAAAAAAAAAAAAAAAAAAAACACACAAAAACAAAAAAACCAAACAACACAAACGACACGGGAAGCGCACACCGCCACTTCGCGCGCACGCCACCAACCAGTCGTCGTCTCAAAATAACAAACACAAACAAAATAAACTAACAACTAGGGCAACACAAAACAAAAACGCCTCGCACGAACCGCCCACAAAAAGGACAAGCACACGCACAGCCTCTGCTGACGACCACGACGCAGCGGCACGCTGCTCCTGTCCCGCGCCCCGCGCCCCACTCGATTCACAACTCACGCGACACCGTCAACGACGGGCTCGCTTCCCGCAACCTACCACCTTTCCGCCACGACGCACAGCCCCAGCCCCACCCGACGACGCCCGTGGCAACGACTGCACTTTCACCACCGCCTCCCCCTTCCCCCCCAAAACACACACACACACACACACACAGCCAGCCAAAAACGCACTCGCGACCCACACATGCACGTGCATCGGCACACGCCAACCAGTCAACGTCGACAACCACACGCAAGGCTCGAAACGAAACCGGCGTCCTTCCACGTTGCCATCAAGCTACGCGACACAAGACACAAGGAACCAACACAACAGCCGGCCCCACTAATTCCCACTCTCACGCCGCAAAAAGCACACCGAAACCGCCAAACGCACGCACATTCCCCTTCGCACTGACACCACCGACCGGCTCGCTACCACACACCTCTCGGCAGCCGTTTCACGCCAATTCGCCACACCGCCCACACAGTCGACAAGCGCCCGCCCTGTACGGCACACGCAACGACGCAGCGCAGCAAAGGGCGCCCGCAACACATACCTCTCCGCCGCCCGACGCGCCAACCGCCACACCACACCGCCAGCCACTCGCAAATTGTGCACTGCCACCAGCCACACGTCCAACACGCCGCGCCGCCTCCGGCCACCCGCCAGGGGGCGCTCACGTCCGCGACAACAGCGCGGCCCGCCGGGCCGGGCCGAACCGAACCGAGCCGCCGCTGCTCTGCACTCGGCACGGCCACACCCTGCTGCAGACCGGGCTCGTCCCTCTGTACGCGTCTGCCTGCGCATCAACACAACACGACCTTTTTTTTTTTTTTCCTCTCTACCGCCATCCCTTCTTCTCGCGTTTTACTCGTTGTTGCAGCAGCGGCGCACACCTACACATCCACAGCCCCAGCCGAGCCGGCCTCACCTCAGGGCCCGCCGCCAGCGTCTCCTCCTCGGGCACAGGTGCGGTGCTGTGGCCGCCCATCCAACCGCATTGCTGGCCGTCCAGCCACCAGGCGTTCCCACTGCCGCGAGCCACGCCGCGCACCGACCCTGCTGCAGAAAACGAAGCATAGCCAGAGACCGACCGATACACAAAGCAAGCCGTCGCCTCGCCTCTTGTCCTTCCTGCCTTCCTTCCGCCCCCGCCCTTCTCACACCACCGCCTCTCCACTTTCGCCCCCCCCCCCCCTCCTTTTTTTTCTTCTTTCTTTCTTTCTTTGGCCCTCTCTCCTTCCCGCCATGGCGGTTACGGCACCGCCTGCAGCGGCAGATTTTTTGCGCCCACACGCCTACTCCTACCACCATTAACCTTGCCCTGCCCTGCCCATCAACGTCGCAGTCGAACCGACGCTTGCCAACACACTGCCCACGTTCCTTTCTCTTTTCGGCCTACGCCCATTACGCGCCGCCGCCACAGCACCTTCCCTTCCCACAACACACCGACGTCATCACACGCACCCAAAACAGGGGCCACGACCGTGTTCCTCGCCCACTCCCATCCCGCACGGTACGCACATTCCCAACTACTACCGCGCACCCTCCCTTTCCACTCTGTGTGTCTCTGTGTCTGTGTCCTGTCCGCGCGTGACGCCTCTCAACATCCGCCGTCCCCCGTCCCGTTTTCGCCCCCATGCCGTCGTCGCGCCGCCTCCTCCCCGTCCACCGCCGCCCCTGTCCGCCCCGCACCACACCATACACCGCTGCTTGTCCCGGCCGTTGCCACCAAAGGCGCCGACCGCAAACGCGCCACGCCGCAGCCCCCGTGCGTCTCGCGCTCGCTTGCATCTCCGTGCCGACGCTGCCTCTCTTCCCACTCGCACTCGACCTCGACAACACAGTCTTTGGCTCCGCCACTGCGTGTTCCGGTGGTACGCACGCTGCAACACGTATGTATTCATTACCAGAGCGATGGCGAGGCATGACAGCATCTCTGTCTGACCAGAGAGTTCTTTATCGCTGCTAGTCGGCGCTTGGACCGCGCCAGACGACAGTAGTGGCACGCACCGGGTCGCCAGGAACAGTTGTTATATATATTGTAGCGCGAGTCGGGAGAGGTAGTAGTCGGTCGACAGTAGTAGCGGGTGGACGGTTGTACTGAGCGGGCGTCGGCGGCGTGCTCTGCTCGTCTCGCGACTCTGGTCACGGTTCGGGACGATGTATAGTATATTGTGTTATAATCAAGAGGTGGTGTGACGCTGCATTGCGCAAATCTGATAACGTATGTTCATTGTACTTATTTTGTTCAACAACACAAGCCCCACTATTACTTTTTTTCTAAAGTAACTTTTGTCTCTTAACGAAAAACATTCACTTTTTAAAGACTACTTCCTATGGCATTTCCCTCCAAGGAGTGCAATTAATTACCAGCCAGCACTCATTCATTGCACACAGCTGTGTAAGGGGTATCTACAATCGAGGAGCGGATATAAATGCAATTTTTTGTTTCTTTTTGTTTTTTGTTTTGTGTGTGTGTTGTAACCTCCCAGCAATATTTAAAATAATGGACAATGTTATTTACGGATGCTAATGGACATTGCGCTAATTGTAACCTCGCCCACAATGAGAGGTATTGAAAATGGCAACAACAATGTGCAATTCGCAATCTGACTCAAATATAAAGTCTTCACACAACATTTAAAAAAGTCCGTTCAGTGACAAGAAACTTCAATTAAACCGAAATATCGGTCTTTGGCCCTGTGCAAAACAATCGGAATTAAAGTCTTACCTCCGAATAAATGGATGTCACATTTCTGCTCTGGTTGTTGCGCAGCGCTTGGAGGAACTGCATTGCAAATAATAATATTCTCTTTTTTTGTGATTTTAGTGACATTTTTCTTCAAAGAAGTGGAACGAACTCTTTAGTTCAATAAAAGATTAAATGTTTGAAAAATGCTTTTGAAATAAAAATTATTATTGGGGAACTTGTTGGAGCATAATTACAATAAATACAATTTCTCATTATCTAATGATTATATTAATTAACAGTATACCTTATTCACCATCTTGACCAGTGTTGCCGACCGCCTACATCACACAACCGCACTCGGCTGCTACTACTGACCGACCGCTCTGCATGACGACTATTAGCGTACTGCACGCGACGACTACTGACAGAGTACAGCCCTCAACTACACAGACTGACTGACTGACTGAGAACCGCTCGCAACACTCGCGCAGTCCAGCGCAAACTCTCTGGTCACAGATGCTACAATGTCTCGCCATCGCTACTATGTTACATACGTGTTTCAGTGTCTTTTTCATTGGGGTAACGATCTTTGGCTCTTTTTATTCTGAATACAGGGCCAAAGGTCAACGGCTGCTGCCCTTATACAATTTATCAGGTTTCATTATGTCTGTTGCAATGTTACATACGGTTCACTCTTTCATTAATATTATCGTTGGGTTTGTTTTGTAGGGACGTTAACATTCTGGCACATTTTTATTATCATCGGACTCTCTGCTATTTGTGCAGGGAGGTTATACCTGGGTCCATTTCCATTTCCATTTACATTTTAATATTGATAGACTTTTTGTTTTCTTTTTTGTTTCTTGTTGTTTTTCCTTCTTTTTTTTTGTTGTTTTTTTTCTTTTGTTTTGTTTTTCCCGCTCTCACCACCACCGCCGCATCACGCCTTCCGTTTTCTTGGTTTCTTTTCTGTGCTTCAACATCACCGCGCCCCATTTCCACACCACAGCCATCAGCCTCCAAGACGGGCGGGCGCAGTGTGCCATTTCCGGCGCACAAGCACACCCGTACGGTACTCTCCTCGCCCCCACGCCACCAACAACACAGCGACCACGCGGCTTTCAGGCACGGCACGGCACGGCACGGCACCGGCGAAATGCGCCGCCCCCGCCCCCGCCCCTCCGCGCATCCGTCCGTCTCGCCACGTTCACTGACAGCCGCGTCTGCGGCTACACCACGACAACCACAACACAACACCGCTCCCCTCCCTGGCAACTCACATTGTTTTTCTCCTCCTCTTTTGCACAAACCACAACGCCGAGCACAGGCGCAAGCCACCCACACCGCGCCCCTCCCCGTCCCGTCTTTGGCCGCCGCTCCTCGTTTCCTCGTTTGCCCCCTCCCATCTCCCGAAATGCCATGCCAGCAGCGTTACGCATGCCCCTCCCCTGTCCACACAACACTACCGCCTAACGAACAGCCTTTTCCGGGCCACATGCAGGGCACGCCCACCTCCAAACACTGCCAATTCACGGACGCACGCACGCACACACACACACACACACACACACACACACTCACTTTCTCGACACCTTTCTGTACGGAGGGTGCGTCATCTCGACCGTGACAGAGTGACGGCAACTATCGACGATCCATTTCCCCCCACTGGTAAAACATGTCCACTAACACCTACATACATCATTCAAGTACACAGACAATAGCATACACACAATGGGAGGGCACACGAACATGGACGGCACGGCACTGTCATACACTCTTCCTCAGAACCATATCAACAAACGTTACGTACATCCGGGAAAGCGAAAGCGAAAGCGAAAGCAAAGGCAAAGCCCAATGCAGCCGTCAAAGGTAACGTTCACCACGGCAGACACTTGCAGCCGCGCCGCCGTTAAACGCATTTCAGTGCGGCTCCAATACGCCTCCGACACGGGAACGTTCCGTTGCTCTACGAATGCGTTTCTCCCCTTTTTCCCTTCCTCTCTCTTTTGCCCCCCCCTCCTTGCACTCTTGCCTCATTCCTCACGTTCTGCCCAGACATTCGACCGATCAGAGTCAACCTTTCGTTACCGTTCTCAGCGCGACGGTGTACAACAGTATGACGGGTGTGCCCAAGACTTCGGTTCAGTTGCGTGACGCCGGTCTATCGCGCCGATCGACAGTTACTCAGGGGGCGACGGATCGGACCACGTCACCGACACACAAAACACTTTCAAACAAACAAACAAATACATACCGGATGGACACAGACAAACACGTGTACAGACATTCGCCAAACAAACGACCGGCGCCGCCGCCGCCGCCGCCGTCTAGCGTGCATCTTGAATGACGACATCGGTGTGCGTGCGTCGTACGCAATCAGTCAGACACGGCTATCAAACATCAGAGTCGAATGGTACATCATCGTGCGTGTCGCCGTACACGTACAGTACAATACAACAACAATGCGTCTTAATGGCACGTTCATTTCAACGTCACTCACACACCTCCACGCTGCAGTTACGTCGCACCATTGTCAAACTCGGCGTACAGCAAAGGGAATAGTGGGCGGCAAAAACAAACCAAACAAAAACATTTCACATTTCACCCTCGCCATGTATGATGTGCAAAAAAACAAACCCGCAAACGGCCGTCGTTACGGTGACACAAAAGTCGCCGATCGCACTGTCCCCCCTCGCAGACGGGTAACACACAAACACACACACACCCCAACAACACCAATGGGTCAAAAACCACGCCAACGAGGCGTGCCACCATTCCACGCCACGGCGACCAACCTCGTGGCCGTACCCCGCGCAACACGCTTTGACGCGCCCCCCCACCCACAATCAAAATGCACACATACATCACAGCCGTCCACACAAACAACAACAACAACAACAATTCCGCCCTTCCCGCAAAAGGCAAGTTGGTGGCCCTGAAAAGGGCCGTTTCGCCGCTCTCGCAACGGAGGAGCCTTCTCCATCCTTCCTTCCATTCCAGAGCCACCTCCTTACTTGGAGCTCGTGTACTTGGTCACCGCCTTCGTGCCCTCGCTCACGGCGTGCTTGGCCAGCTCGCCAGGCAGCAACAGCCGCACAGCGGTCTGGATCTCGCGGGACGTGATGGTCGAGCGCTTGTTGTAGTGCGCCAGGCGAGAAGCCTCGGCCGCAATGCGCTCGAAAATGTCGTTCACGAAGCTGTTCATGATGCTCATCGCCTTCGACGAGATGCCCGTGTCAGGGTGCACCTGCTTCAGCACCTTGTAGATGTAGATGGCATAGCTCTCCTTCCTCTTGCGCTTCTTCTTCTTGTCGCCCTTCGAAATGTTCTTCTGCGCCTTGCCAGCCTTCTTGGCGGCCTTCCCGCTAGTCTTGGGCGGCATCTCCAACCAACGTACGGCAGCAGCAACACCAGTAGCAAGCGCTCCGCTCTAGTCAGCGTCTCCCCACACAGTGGCACCCGCCGCCAGCCGCCGCCGCACCTTTACCAGCTCGCCCTGTTGCGGCCGCCGACCAATGGGGCGCGCGCGCAACCGGCCGCCGCACCCGAGCCCATAAAGCACCCCCACCCCGGCTGCGCCGGCACGCACGCCACTCGAGTCAGCGATGCCGCGTGAGTCGGACGCACGCGCGAAGCGCTCCGCAGCGCCGCACGCTGATGCAACTCGCGTCGCTTCTGCGGACAGGGCCGCGTCCCTGCACGCTAACGGAGTTGAGTTGAGTACGCCAGAGGTGCATCCGTGCCCCTCTGGTAGTACTCCTCCTCAAAGTGGCGACGTAGTCGATAGTGGCAGGCGTAATAGTGTATCGCTCGACACTCTCGCGCGCGATACGGAATTCGTGTCTGATTCGTGTGCGACGACCGACACGCATCAGGAGCAGCCACCAGGCGACTCCAATCGACAGCGCAGCGAGGATGCGCTACAATTTCTTGTGGCCATGATGCCGCAACCAGACACCTCGTCAGACGCAGCACTGGCGGCTGTGGAGCCGATGGAAGAAGAAACAGCGACTCCAGCAGCAGCTTCTACCTCTCGCAAACGTGCTCCATCTGATGAAGGTATGAGTGAAGTGCACAAATTCAGGAAAGTGAAGGGCAGCGCTGTAGTACAGTCCGCTAAGTCGAGAGGTCGGGTACGTGCAAGCCGCGCTAATACGGCCGACGCAGATGGCTTTGTAGCCGCGACAAAGACTGCCAGACCGACGACCACGACATCGCAAAAGCCGGTGGCGACGGCAAATAAATACAACGCCCTCTCGGAGGACGAAGGGGACGAAGAAATGCCGCCAGTCAACACCTCGCAGCGTGCTCCACCACCTGTGGTGCTGGAGTTCAACGACGAGTTTCGTAACCTAGAACTTGTGTTGAATAGAGTGCTGGGGAAAAACAATTACAGTGTGCGTACGTGCGGGAATGATCTATACAAGATCCGTGTGAAGACCACTGAGCTGTACATAAAGTTAACTAATGAAGCGCCTCAGCTAGGACTTCCGTACTACACGTACTCCGCTAGTCGTAAGAAGCCCATTAAAGTGGTGTACAAAGGCATACCAATGAAACACCGGAACGAACATGTGAAGGAGGACTTAGAACAGCAAGGTTTTGCTGTGTACTCTGTAGTAAAAATGAGGGACCCCAAAACAAACAGTCGCGGCCCTCTAGTACTCGTAACAGCCGCAAACACGGTCCATAACCGCGAACTCTTTAAAGTGAAAATGATAGGTCCGTGCGAAGTCACACCTGAGAGCCTACGTCAAAGAAGCGGTCACGCACAGTGTTACCGCTGCCTTACTCTAGGCCACGTGCAACGATATTGCTCAATGCAAGAGTATTGTGTACGGTGTGCCGAACCGCACCCAGCCAGTGCGTGTGACAAAAAAGGAGTGCCGCATAAGGATTTCACTCCCAAGTGCAAATTGTGTGGTGGCGAGCATGTCGCAACGTTCCGCGGGTGCATCAAGCACATAGAATTTGCCGAACGCCTTCTCAAAGCTGAAACACCGAAGAAAGGCGCAGTTTCGGCGGGAAACGGCCGTTTGGCGGGAAACGGCAGACAGAGCGGCGCCGCAGCCGGGACAAAGAACCGGCGCGCGCGACGAGCACGACGTGGTGGGAAGAAGCACTCGCCATCGTACAGAGGTAACTCCGCCCCGCAGCCAGCTCCCAGGCAGCAGCAGGCACCGGCTACGCTACAAAATGGTGGACGAGCACCACCCGCCGCCGCCATTGCTGCGCAAGGGCCCGCCGACGGCCAGTCTCGCAAGCAGGTAGCTCCGCCGCCCGCGCCGAGCCAATCGCCGGCAGCTCCTCCCCCCGCGCTCAGCCGGTCGCCGGAAGCTCCGCCTTCCGCGCCCAGCCAATGGGGGGAGCCCACGCGTACCGCACCGAGCGCCGCGCAGGTAGCGCCGCCTACCGCACCTCGCCGCAACGCAGCAGCCAATCCGGTTGCGCCTCGCCCGAACGCCGCTGCGCCACAGAAGGAAGATGGCAACTGCAACGCGCCGCTCCATGATAGCATGGCGGACTTCCCAGCTCTACGTTCACGCCCCGGGCGGTGTCCTGGCACTGCCCAGACAGCCGCCCGCCATCTCGTTGGAAACTACAATGGCGCCCTCACGGCTGCACCTCCTGCAAAAGCTTCGAGCGGCACACAACAAAATGAGCGCCCAGACCCGTTTGGGAACTACTGCGCCTTCTTCGAGCGCATGTTCGGCTTAATGGAGCAACTTATGACGCGCGTCCTTGATGCGATCAGTGAGCTCCCAGCCAGAATGACGGCCGCGGTCAACCAGGCCATTCACGCTAACTTCCAACAACAACAGCATGGCGGAGCCGCTCCGAGGAATTAAGCTGTGTGTGTTCAATGCAAATGGTCTGCGCACACAAGACGCAGAATTCCGTCAAATGCTCCGAGACGAGTGCATAGACATTTGCTTGGTCTCGGAGACTCATTTGAAACCTGGGGTCAGAGTCGGCGTAGCAAATTACGCATGCTACAGATACGACCGACCGACAGCTGGAGGTGGAACGGCAGTATACATCAGACGCAGCCTGAAACACCACCAAATACAACTACCGGCACTGACAGCAACCGAGGCAACAGCAGTAGCCGTGGAAACCTTTCAAGGCAGAATAACGTTCGTCGCCGTATACAGGCCGCCAAGGGGGCACCTGGATCGCGATGACGTCGAAAAACTGTTAGCACTTCCAGGTCAAGTGCTGCTAGGTGGTGATTTCAACGCCAAGAACGGTTTGTGGAATTCGCGGCGGACAAATATAAGCGGCCGCCGGCTACAAAGTCTCGCCGAACGCCACGAGGCGGTTGTAATAGGACCGCACGATCCTACTATTTACCCATCGAGAGGCGAGCCCGACGTACTGGACGTCATTGTAGTCAAAGGAATACGTCGAAACATAACCGCCAGCACCATGACGGCGTTGTCATCAGACCACCTGCCAGTAATTTTCGAACTGGAAACTGATGTCGCGCCCCCAGAACGCAGAGGGTTAGACCTAAGGAAGATACAGTGGCCCCGATACAAGGAGTTAGTCGCGGAAGCACTGGAGGAAACACCGGACCCAGCGCTAGCGGGAGCTGAAGTTGCCATACAACATCTCACCAGAGGCATCGTCGAAGCCGCTACAGCTGCCGTAACGGCGAGGAGAGAAGACGACGGCAACTTCAGGCAACCACCGCAACTCCCGCAACATCTTCTAGACGAAATTACGTCCAAGAACCGGCTGCAACGGGAGTGGATACGGACGCAAAATCCCGCGATAAAAAGGACGCTCAACAGGATGCGGCGTCACATCAAAGCGGCCGTAGATGCACACAGGCAACAGCAGTGGGCAGACAAAATAGCGCAATTAAACATCGAAGATGGCACCGCCTGGAGGGTAGTGAAAGGTTTCCTGCGCCGCTCACTGAAGATACCACCCCTGCAGGTCGGCGCGGACTACGTTAGCGAGCCGAATGCGAAGGCAAATGCCTTGGCAGACGCTTTCGCCGCTAACTTCGTGCCGATCGAAAACCCGGTGGACGCGGACCACATTCAGCTCGTCAGAGAGCGCCTCCCTGTCTTCATGGCAGCGAGGGATGAGGACCACGACATCACACCGATCAGCGCAGACGAGGTCACCGTCCAACTCCGCGCACTCAACAGCAAGAAGGCAGGTGGCCCTGACCTGGTTACCAACATTCTTCTGAAGCAGCTGCCAGACACAGCAGCGGACGTTCTGGCAAACGTCTTCAACCGCATCCTGCAGACCGGCACCTACCCAGGCTGCTGGAAACACGCTGAGGTGGTAGCGCTTCCCAAGCCAGGAAAAGACATCCGCTTGGCGAAGAACTACCGCCCCATCAGCTTACTGCCTGCCCTGTCGAAGGTGTTCGAGAGACTGTACATTCAGCGCCTCCACCAGCTCATCGAAGACGAGGGCATCTTACCCAATGAGCAATTCGGCTTCCGGCAGGGTCACTCGACGGTGCACCAACTGTTGCGCTTAACGGAAGAGGCGTTCGGAGCCATTGACCGACGTGAGTACTTCGGCGCTCTTCTGCTCGACGTGTCTCGCGCCTTTGACTCCGTGTGGCACGAAGGCCTCCTGTACAAACTTTTTGTGCTGGGGGTTCCGACGCCGCACGTGAGTCTCCTGCAGAGTTATCTGCAGGATAGGACGTTTCACGTACGGGCTGCCAGTGGAATTTCCACGGAGCGTCGAATACTCGCGGGTGTACCACAAGGCTCGGTCATAGGCCCGACACTCTATTCGTTATACACAGCGGACCTGCCGCGTACAGAGCCAATCAAACTCGCTCTGTACGCGGACGACACCGCAGTCTACGGCCGCAGCAGAAGCGCAGCCATCCTCCAAAGGCGACTACAAACGGCCACAGAAGACCTGACACAGTGGGCAGTCAAATGGCGACTCTCCTACAATGCAGAAAAGTCGCAGGCCATCCTTATCTCAAGACGACTCATTCCACCGGGACTGCCACGATTAACAGTCCGAGGACGTCCCGTAGAGTGGAGTGCCAGTGTCAAATACCTTGGCGTCACGATAGACAAGCGTCTAACGTGGCGCCAACATACAGAAGAGGTGAGGGCAAAAGCACTGGGTAGACTACGTCTGCTATACCCTGTGCTAAACCCAACATCAACGCTTCCTGCCCACTTAGGTCTCACGCTGTACAAGGCTACAATCCGCCCCCTGCTGGAATATGCAGCGGTCGTATGGGGCAACACAGCGGAGACCAACCTACGCCAATTGCAGACGATCCAAAATAGATCTCTGAAGCTGGCACTCCACCTACCTCGAGATTTTCCCTCGGAGGAACTACACGTCGTCGCCGACATCCTGCCACTTCGAAGGCGGTTCAAGGAAACCGCCAAGAAGTTCTACAAAAACACCGAGCAAGCAAGAAATCCACTGATTCGCGAGCTCGGACATAGGCCACACTGGTCAAACACCACCAGGTGGCCAGACTTGTTGCGGCTTGACTAATCAAGCCTAACCACGAATCATCTCAAGGCTCCAGTGCTGAGCAACTTAGCAAATCAAAAGACTTTTTCTAACAAGGACAAACCACATATTAGAAGGAAAAATAGTAAGTAACTATTACAGACTTCTCCAAACTCAGGTGCTGCGCGGAAGTAAATCCGCTGCAACTCCTAACTGAAGCACAAGCTGCGCCGGCACGCACTCCGCTGCTCGACTCGCTGCCGCTCGCACCGGTCGTTTTCGTTTCCGTTTCGTGTGCACCGTCGCTAGCCCATCGCCATGTCCGGACGCGGAAAGGGAGGCAAAGTCAAGGGCAAGTCAAAGTCCCGCTCAAGCAGGGCTGGGCTCCAGTTCCCGGTCGGCAGAATCCACCGCCTCCTGCGCAAGGGAAACTACGCAGAGCGCGTCGGCGCCGGGGCGCCCGTCTACCTCGCCGCCGTCATGGAGTACCTCGCGGCTGAGGTGCTCGAGCTGGCCGGAAACGCGGCCCGCGACAACAAGAAGACGCGCATCATCCCGCGCCACCTGCAGCTTGCCATCCGCAACGACGAGGAGCTCAACAAGCTCCTGTCGGGCGTCACCATCGCACAGGGTGGTGTCCTGCCCAACATCCAGGCCGTCCTGCTGCCAAAGAAGACCGAGAAGAAGGCCTAAAGGAGGCCAGGCAATCGCAGCGCCGCGTGCTCCCCTGCACGCAACGCGCTTTGCCGGCTCGGCCCACAACAATCGGCCCTTTTCAGGGCCACCACACAAACCTACGTCCAAAGCAAAATTTCAGTCGTCCTCGCCGCACCTTGTTTTGTTTTAACTTTGCACTGTCACAGCACAGCCGCCGCCGGCGCACGTCCGCCATCTTGTCGTCCACACAGCCCGTGTGGCCCAACACACACACACACGCACACATTTTGCACCGTCGCAGTCGCCTTCCAAACCGACAACGGCAGCAATAATGACCATTGTTAAAGGGAGGCGTGTCGACACACCGCCCTCCACTCCCGCGCGCAACGGCCGTCGACACGAACGAAACAGCTGATCCGGCCGCCTATGCCCACACGCCTTGCCTCGGAAACCCCAACGCCGCCGCAAACAAACACACAGAGACAAACCACGCAAGCAAATAATCACCGCCTCTCGCACAACAACACACAGCCCGCCCGCCATCTCCGTCGCGATCGATACAAAGACACACAAACGAAGCAGCTCCACACACAGCCAGCCACATGACACGTTTCCTTTCCTTCTCCCCTCCCAGTCACATCACGTCGCTCAAACGGAAAGAAAGAAACAAACAAACAAACAACACAGCGCGCACACACGCAGCAACAACACAGACTCTTTCGCACTTTTCAACTTCCGAACAGTGTGGTGGCCCTGAAAAGGGCCGTTTTCTAGTCTCTCCCACCCACAAGCACGGCCGCGGGAAGGCCAGCGCCCGCTGCGACGCAGCCTAACCGCCGAAACCGTACAGGGTGCGCCCCTGCCTCTTCAGGGCGTACACCACGTCCATGGCCGTCACAGTCTTGCGCTTGGCGTGCTCAGTGTACGTCACCGCGTCGCGGATCACGTTCTCCAGGAACACCTTCAGCACCCCGCGGGTCTCCTCGTAGATCAGACCAGAGATGCGCTTCACGCCGCCCCTGCGAGCCAGGCGGCGGATGGCGGGCTTCGTGATGCCCTGGATGTTGTCGCGCAACACCTTGCGGTGCCGCTTGGCGCCACCCTTGCCGAGCCCCTTTCCTCCCTTGCCGCGGCCTGTCATCCTTCCTTCCTCGGGCAAAGCAAAACGTGCACAAACAGCAGCTGCAGCGGCTGGCGAGTCGGCTACGGTCTGCGCCCAGCGCGCCCGCCGCCCCCCTATATAGACTCTGGCCCGCCCTCCCCCCACCACGCGCAACCGAGGGCATATAAGCGCAGCACGGAGGCGCGCGGGCCCGTTGTCAAGGCAGCACCGGACGCCGCGCCGCACCTAACCTCCACGCACGCCGCTCCGCTACCGCTACCGCTACCGCCATGGCCCGCACAAAGCAAACGGCCCGCAAGTCCACCGGCGGAAAGGCGCCGCGCAAACAGCTCGCCACCAAGGCGGCGAGGAAGAGCGCGCCCGCCACCGGAGGCGTCAAGAAGCCCCACCGCTACAGGCCGGGCACCGTCGCCCTGCGAGAAATCAGGCGCTACCAGAAGAGCACAGAGCTGCTCATCCGCAAGCTGCCATTCCAGCGCCTAGTGCGCGAGATCGCCCAGGACTTCAAGACCGACCTGCGCTTCCAGAGCTCCGCAGTCATGGCCCTGCAGGAGGCCAGCGAGGCCTACCTCGTCGGCCTCTTCGAAGACACCAACCTGTGCGCAATCCACGCCAAGCGCGTCACCATCATGCCCAAGGACATCCAGCTCGCGCGCCGCATCCGCGGCGAGCGCGCCTAAACCGCGCCGCGGCACCGCACCGCACAAACAAAAACGGCCCTTTTCAGGGCCACTAACATCTCTCCGTCGCGAGCAAACTTTGTCGGTCGCCTGCCTCTCGCCCCGCAACCCAAAAACAAAAACCACCACTTCCCGTCCGTCCGCCACACCCGCTCACTCTGCCTGCCTGCTAGCAGCGCGCAACAATCACACATCATCCCTCCCCGGCGCTCAAAGCGCACAATACCCAACGGCCGACGTCACACCGCACGGGTGGCTGGCCGGCCGCCGCTTTCGTTTCGAAAACAAAAAAAACCCGCACTCCACTCCGACGGCCAACGGCCAGGCAGGCGCGCTCGCTCGCTCTACACGCCACCGAAATCCCCGCCGACTCCTTCCGCATCTCAACGTGCCCCCCCGTTGCAAAACATAACACACACACACACAAAGGAACAAAACAAAGACCAGACACGACTCGACAAGACAGACATCCGAGAAGAACGAACGCAGGCAAGCCAACCAACGTATTCAAACAAAACAACGTGACAGAAAACCAACCGTCGGCCGCCGCCACAAAACAAACACGGCGACAATCAACCACGACAACAACAACAACAACAACACCGCTTACCGCTACCGCCGCCCACACCCGCCACCGACCCCCGCAATCCAACCACCACGGCACGCAAACAGCATCCCCACGGGCATACAGAAACGCCAGACAGACACCCACACCAAACGCAACACGACAATCAAAACCTTCCCCGACGTGCTTTGATGGCCCTGAGAAGGGCCGTTTTGGGCCGCGCGTCTCTTGCGCGCCACTAGACGACGACGGGGGGTGGGGACGACGGAGTCAAGCGCCAAACCCTTCCTTTCCCATCTCTTTCTCCTCTACTCTACTTCTTCTTCTTGGGCGAAGCCTTCGCCTTAGACGGCGTCGTCGCCTTCTTCGGGCGCGGCGCCTTCGGCTTCTTCGTCGGAACCTTGGCGGCCTTCTTCGCCTTCGACGGCGACTTGGCCTTGGCCGGCTTGGCCGCAGCCGCCTTCTTCGCACCCGCGGGAGTGGCCGACGCCGCAGACGCCTTCTTGGCGGCGCCCGCCTTCCGACCGGTCGCCGCCTTCACGCCACCAGCCTTCTTTGCGCCGGCCGCACGGGCGCCCTTCTTCTCCTTGCTGGCCGGAGCGGCGCGCTTCTTCTTGGCACCGCCAGCACGAGCCTTGCCGCCCTCGGCCGCCCCCCCGCCGCCGGCGCCGGCAAGCTTGAACGAGCCGGACGCGCCCTTCCCCTTCGTCTGCACCAGCTCGCCCGCCACGACGGCCGACTTGAGGTACTTCTTGATAAACGGCGCCAGCTTCTCCGCGTCCAGCTTGTAGTGCGCGGCTATGTACTTCTTGATCGCCTGCAGCGACGACCCGCCGCGCTCCTTCAGACTCTTGATGGCGGCCGTCACCATCTCAGAGGTGCGCGGGTGCGCAGGCTTGGCGCGCGGCTTCTTCGCAGACGACGCAGACTTGGCCTTCTTCGTAGTGCCGGTGGCGGCGGGTGCCGCAGCAGTCTCGTTCGTAGCCGCCTGATCTGCCATTTCGACGACGCGCGTAACACACAGCGAGAGCGAGCGGGACGGCAGGCACGCAAGCACAAGAGCAGAGAATCACAAGGCCCAGCCAGTGTCGCGGGCGGGCGCGGACGGCCGAGAGAGCGGCCGCCACTCTGCGCGCCGCCGCGCCGCGCCTCCCGCGCTTGCTACCGCCCAACGTCCGACAGCCTGTGCGGAGCAGCCCCAAACCTGCGCCACAACCGCCCGCGCCTTTCAAACCACCGAGGATGGGGCTACACACAGCCACACCACAGTCGCCAACCAGTCGCCACGGCAGCGCCGCAAACCACGGCCAAACTGCAGCTACCGCGCGCTACAGCCTGGGTCGGCCCGCCGAGAATCGCCGCCCCCGCCCAAATGCCGCCCCCACAGCCCCAGCCGACGACCCGCCACAATGGCCAAACCTTCGGCAAAACTCCCACACCGTCGCCGCGGCAGCCCGGCCAGCGCGGCCGGCGCCACAGCCACACAAGCCGAGGCGTGCGGCGATGACGGCCGTGCAAACGCGCCTCCGCCGCCCCATCGCCTTCCGTCGCCCTCCCGCCGTTTCCCGATCGGCCCGCAGCCGTCGGGCCACATCGCGCGCCGTCCTCCTCCTCTCGCCCGCCAACATTCACAGCCGTTTCTCAACAATTGCCCGCCGCAAACGGACGCCGCCTGCGCAACAGGCGCCGCCGCCCCTCGCCGCTTCCGACCCAACCCCTCGACCGAGGCAAACCGCAATCCGAATCTACAGACCAACCCAATCTGCCGTCAAGCACACACGACAGCCGACCTTACACGTTACGCGTTACACATTACGTTTACACGTCTACGTTAGGTTAGGTTAGGTGGACGTGGGTTAGGTTAAGGGGACTTGGGTTAGGTTAAGCGTCAAACTTAGGTTAAGCATTCAAACACGTCAGGCGTCAGAGGTTAGGTTAGGTTAGGTTAGGTTAGGTTAGGTTACACGTTAGGTTAAGGGGTCAGTGCTAGGTTAAGAAGCGTCAAACGTAGGTTACAAAAGCGTTCAAACGTGAGGCGTGAGCCGGACAGCTTACCTTACGTAGACGTTAGGGGCTCACAGGCTGAGCTCACCTCGCCACACCACACGTTAGGTTCGGTTCGGTTCGCTCGGCTCAGCGTAAAGCGCCGAGGTCAGGGTTACGTTCGTTCACCTTCGGGCGCCACACTTTCGGTTGAAAGGTCGCGACGGGACGACGTCGGCAGGCACGCCGCAAACGAACAAAAACGTACAGACGACGTCGGAAACCGCCGACAGACGGGGGAGCAGCACGACCACGACCACGACCAGACACCGAGCGCGAACGAGACACACGCGAACCACCCCCACCGGCCAAAGGGCACCACACAACAACCCAGAGCACCACGTGTCGACACCAGAGCAACCCGCCGCTCACGCGACATGGCTGGCACCGAAGGGCAACCGCCCGCAACTGCGCTTTCCGCGCCGGCCCGGATGCACGTCGTGCTACAACAACACCACTACCGTACACAGCCGCTGTTCACAACATCACTATCAATGGCGCGCCCGCGGCTCGCCGCCGTCGCAGTCGCAGCCCCAACGCCAGCACTTTTGCACCACCATTCACACGCACCGCAACACAGCTCGCCGACACAGCCGAACAAAACAAACACCACACAACAACAGCAACAACGCCGCCGCCTCTACTTGTGCCGGCGACCCACCCCGCCGATGGCGCACCTCTCGCCAGCCGGCAATCGACACACACGCACCCACCCACCGGGGCCCAGTGCAAAAAAAAAAAAAAAAAAAAAACACACAAAAACAAAAAAACCAAACAACACAAACGACACGGGAAGCGCACACCGCCACTTCGCGCGCACGCCACCAACCAGTCGTCGTCTCAAAATAACAAACACAAACAAAATAAACTAACAACTAGGGCAACACAAAACAAAAACGCCTCGCACGAACCGCCCACAAAAAGGACAAGCACACGCACAGCCTCTGCTGACGACCACGACGCAGCGGCACGCTGCTCCTGTCCCGCGCCCCGCGCCCCACTCGATTCACAACTCACGCGACACCGTCAACGACGGGCTCGCTTCCCGCAACCTACCACCTTTCCGCCACGACGCACAGCCCCAGCCCCACCCGACGACGCCCGTGGCAACGACTGCACTTTCACCACCGCCTCCCCCTTCCCCCCCAAAACACACACACACACACACACACAGCCAGCCAAAAACGCACTCGCGACCCACACATGCACGTGCATCGGCACACGCCAACCAGTCAACGTCGACAACCACACGCAAGGCTCGAAACGAAACCGGCGTCCTTCCACGTTGCCATCAAGCTACGCGACACAAGACACAAGGAACCAACACAACAGCCGGCCCCACTAATTCCCACTCTCACGCCGCAAAAAGCACACCGAAACCGCCAAACGCACGCACATTCCCCTTCGCACTGACACCACCGACCGGCTCGCTACCACACACCTCTCGGCAGCCGTTTCACGCCAATTCGCCACACCGCCCACACAGTCGACAAGCGCCCGCCCTGTACGGCACACGCAACGACGCAGCGCAGCAAAGGGCGCCCGCAACACATACCTCTCCGCCGCCCGACGCGCCAACCGCCACACCACACCGCCAGCCACTCGCAAATTGTGCACTGCCACCAGCCACACGTCCAACACGCCGCGCCGCCTCCGGCCACCCGCCAGGGGGCGCTCACGTCCGCGACAACAGCGCGGCCCGCCGGGCCGGGCCGAACCGAACCGAGCCGCCGCTGCTCTGCACTCGGCACGGCCACACCCTGCTGCAGACCGGGCTCGTCCCTCTGTACGCGTCTGCCTGCGCATCAACACAACACGACCTTTTTTTTTTTTTTCCTCTCTACCGCCATCCCTTCTTCTCGCGTTTTACTCGTTGTTGCAGCAGCGGCGCACACCTACACATCCACAGCCCCAGCCGAGCCGGCCTCACCTCAGGGCCCGCCGCCAGCGTCTCCTCCTCGGGCACAGGTGCGGTGCTGTGGCCGCCCATCCAACCGCATTGCTGGCCGTCCAGCCACCAGGCGTTCCCACTGCCGCGAGCCACGCCGCGCACCGACCCTGCTGCAGAAAACGAAGCATAGCCAGAGACCGACCGATACACAAAGCAAGCCGTCGCCTCGCCTCTTGTCCTTCCTGCCTTCCTTCCGCCCCCGCCCTTCTCACACCACCGCCTCTCCACTTTCGCCCCCCCCCCCCCTCCTTTTTTTTCTTCTTTCTTTCTTTCTTTGGCCCTCTCTCCTTCCCGCCATGGCGGTTACGGCACCGCCTGCAGCGGCAGATTTTTTGCGCCCACACGCCTACTCCTACCACCATTAACCTTGCCCTGCCCTGCCCATCAACGTCGCAGTCGAACCGACGCTTGCCAACACACTGCCCACGTTCCTTTCTCTTTTCGGCCTACGCCCATTACGCGCCGCCGCCACAGCACCTTCCCTTCCCACAACACACCGACGTCATCACACGCACCCAAAACAGGGGCCACGACCGTGTTCCTCGCCCACTCCCATCCCGCACGGTACGCACATTCCCAACTACTACCGCGCACCCTCCCTTTCCACTCTGTGTGTCTCTGTGTCTGTGTCCTGTCCGCGCGTGACGCCTCTCAACATCCGCCGTCCCCCGTCCCGTTTTCGCCCCCATGCCGTCGTCGCGCCGCCTCCTCCCCGTCCACCGCCGCCCCTGTCCGCCCCGCACCACACCATACACCGCTGCTTGTCCCGGCCGTTGCCACCAAAGGCGCCGACCGCAAACGCGCCACGCCGCAGCCCCCGTGCGTCTCGCGCTCGCTTGCATCTCCGTGCCGACGCTGCCTCTCTTCCCACTCGCACTCGACCTCGACAACACAGTCTTTGGCTCCGCCACTGCGTGTTCCGGTGGTACGCACGCTGCAACACGTATGTATTCATTACCAGAGCGATGGCGAGGCATGACAGCATCTCTGTCTGACCAGAGAGTTCTTTATCGCTGCTAGTCGGCGCTTGGACCGCGCCAGACGACAGTAGTGGCACGCACCGGGTCGCCAGGAACAGTTGTTATATATATTGTAGCGCGAGTCGGGAGAGGTAGTAGTCGGTCGACAGTAGTAGCGGGTGGACGGTTGTACTGAGCGGGCGTCGGCGGCGTGCTCTGCTCGTCTCGCGACTCTGGTCACGGTTCGGGACGATGTATAGTATATTGTGTTATAATCAAGAGGTGGTGTGACGCTGCATTGCGCAAATCTGATAACGTATGTTCATTGTACTTATTTTGTTCAACAACACAAGCCCCACTATTACTTTTTTTCTAAAGTAACTTTTGTCTCTTAACGAAAAACATTCACTTTTTAAAGACTACTTCCTATGGCATTTCCCTCCAAGGAGTGCAATTAATTACCAGCCAGCACTCATTCATTGCACACAGCTGTGTAAGGGGTATCTACAATCGAGGAGCGGATATAAATGCAATTTTTTGTTTCTTTTTGTTTTTTGTTTTGTGTGTGTGTTGTAACCTCCCAGCAATATTTAAAATAATGGACAATGTTATTTACGGATGCTAATGGACATTGCGCTAATTGTAACCTCGCCCACAATGAGAGGTATTGAAAATGGCAACAACAATGTGCAATTCGCAATCTGACTCAAATATAAAGTCTTCACACAACATTTAAAAAAGTCCGTTCAGTGACAAGAAACTTCAATTAAACCGAAATATCGGTCTTTGGCCCTGTGCAAAACAATCGGAATTAAAGTCTTACCTCCGAATAAATGGATGTCACATTTCTGCTCTGGTTGTTGCGCAGCGCTTGGAGGAACTGCATTGCAAATAATAATATTCTCTTTTTTTGTGATTTTAGTGACATTTTTCTTCAAAGAAGTGGAACGAACTCTTTAGTTCAATAAAAGATTAAATGTTTGAAAAATGCTTTTGAAATAAAAATTATTATTGGGGAACTTGTTGGAGCATAATTACAATAAATACAATTTCTCATTATCTAATGATTATATTAATTAACAGTATACCTTATTCACCATCTTGACCAGTGTTGCCGACCGCCTACATCACACAACCGCACTCGGCTGCTACTACTGACCGACCGCTCTGCATGACGACTATTAGCGTACTGCACGCGACGACTACTGACAGAGTACAGCCCTCAACTACACAGACTGACTGACTGACTGAGAACCGCTCGCAACACTCGCGCAGTCCAGCGCAAACTCTCTGGTCACAGATGCTACAATGTCTCGCCATCGCTACTATGTTACATACGTGTTTCAGTGTCTTTTTCATTGGGGTAACGATCTTTGGCTCTTTTTATTCTGAATACAGGGCCAAAGGTCAACGGCTGCTGCCCTTATACAATTTATCAGGTTTCATTATGTCTGTTGCAATGTTACATACGGTTCACTCTTTCATTAATATTATCGTTGGGTTTGTTTTGTAGGGACGTTAACATTCTGGCACATTTTTATTATCATCGGACTCTCTGCTATTTGTGCAGGGAGGTTATACCTGGGTCCATTTCCATTTCCATTTACATTTTAATATTGATAGACTTTTTGTTTTCTTTTTTGTTTCTTGTTGTTTTTCCTTCTTTTTTTTTGTTGTTTTTTTTCTTTTGTTTTGTTTTTCCCGCTCTCACCACCACCGCCGCATCACGCCTTCCGTTTTCTTGGTTTCTTTTCTGTGCTTCAACATCACCGCGCCCCATTTCCACACCACAGCCATCAGCCTCCAAGACGGGCGGGCGCAGTGTGCCATTTCCGGCGCACAAGCACACCCGTACGGTACTCTCCTCGCCCCCACGCCACCAACAACACAGCGACCACGCGGCTTTCAGGCACGGCACGGCACGGCACGGCACCGGCGAAATGCGCCGCCCCCGCCCCCGCCCCTCCGCGCATCCGTCCGTCTCGCCACGTTCACTGACAGCCGCGTCTGCGGCTACACCACGACAACCACAACACAACACCGCTCCCCTCCCTGGCAACTCACATTGTTTTTCTCCTCCTCTTTTGCACAAACCACAACGCCGAGCACAGGCGCAAGCCACCCACACCGCGCCCCTCCCCGTCCCGTCTTTGGCCGCCGCTCCTCGTTTCCTCGTTTGCCCCCTCCCATCTCCCGAAATGCCATGCCAGCAGCGTTACGCATGCCCCTCCCCTGTCCACACAACACTACCGCCTAACGAACAGCCTTTTCCGGGCCACATGCAGGGCACGCCCACCTCCAAACACTGCCAATTCACGGACGCACGCACGCACACACACACACACACACACACACACACACTCACTTTCTCGACACCTTTCTGTACGGAGGGTGCGTCATCTCGACCGTGACAGAGTGACGGCAACTATCGACGATCCATTTCCCCCCACTGGTAAAACATGTCCACTAACACCTACATACATCATTCAAGTACACAGACAATAGCATACACACAATGGGAGGGCACACGAACATGGACGGCACGGCACTGTCATACACTCTTCCTCAGAACCATATCAACAAACGTTACGTACATCCGGGAAAGCGAAAGCGAAAGCGAAAGCAAAGGCAAAGCCCAATGCAGCCGTCAAAGGTAACGTTCACCACGGCAGACACTTGCAGCCGCGCCGCCGTTAAACGCATTTCAGTGCGGCTCCAATACGCCTCCGACACGGGAACGTTCCGTTGCTCTACGAATGCGTTTCTCCCCTTTTTCCCTTCCTCTCTCTTTTGCCCCCCCCTCCTTGCACTCTTGCCTCATTCCTCACGTTCTGCCCAGACATTCGACCGATCAGAGTCAACCTTTCGTTACCGTTCTCAGCGCGACGGTGTACAACAGTATGACGGGTGTGCCCAAGACTTCGGTTCAGTTGCGTGACGCCGGTCTATCGCGCCGATCGACAGTTACTCAGGGGGCGACGGATCGGACCACGTCACCGACACACAAAACACTTTCAAACAAACAAACAAATACATACCGGATGGACACAGACAAACACGTGTACAGACATTCGCCAAACAAACGACCGGCGCCGCCGCCGCCGCCGCCGTCTAGCGTGCATCTTGAATGACGACATCGGTGTGCGTGCGTCGTACGCAATCAGTCAGACACGGCTATCAAACATCAGAGTCGAATGGTACATCATCGTGCGTGTCGCCGTACACGTACAGTACAATACAACAACAATGCGTCTTAATGGCACGTTCATTTCAACGTCACTCACACACCTCCACGCTGCAGTTACGTCGCACCATTGTCAAACTCGGCGTACAGCAAAGGGAATAGTGGGCGGCAAAAACAAACCAAACAAAAACATTTCACATTTCACCCTCGCCATGTATGATGTGCAAAAAAACAAACCCGCAAACGGCCGTCGTTACGGTGACACAAAAGTCGCCGATCGCACTGTCCCCCCTCGCAGACGGGTAACACACAAACACACACACACCCCAACAACACCAATGGGTCAAAAACCACGCCAACGAGGCGTGCCACCATTCCACGCCACGGCGACCAACCTCGTGGCCGTACCCCGCGCAACACGCTTTGACGCGCCCCCCCACCCACAATCAAAATGCACACATACATCACAGCCGTCCACACAAACAACAACAACAACAACAATTCCGCCCTTCCCGCAAAAGGCAAGTTGGTGGCCCTGAAAAGGGCCGTTTCGCCGCTCTCGCAACGGAGGAGCCTTCTCCATCCTTCCTTCCATTCCAGAGCCACCTCCTTACTTGGAGCTCGTGTACTTGGTCACCGCCTTCGTGCCCTCGCTCACGGCGTGCTTGGCCAGCTCGCCAGGCAGCAACAGCCGCACAGCGGTCTGGATCTCGCGGGACGTGATGGTCGAGCGCTTGTTGTAGTGCGCCAGGCGAGAAGCCTCGGCCGCAATGCGCTCGAAAATGTCGTTCACGAAGCTGTTCATGATGCTCATCGCCTTCGACGAGATGCCCGTGTCAGGGTGCACCTGCTTCAGCACCTTGTAGATGTAGATGGCATAGCTCTCCTTCCTCTTGCGCTTCTTCTTCTTGTCGCCCTTCGAAATGTTCTTCTGCGCCTTGCCAGCCTTCTTGGCGGCCTTCCCGCTAGTCTTGGGCGGCATCTCCAACCAACGTACGGCAGCAGCAACACCAGTAGCAAGCGCTCCGCTCTAGTCAGCGTCTCCCCACACAGTGGCACCCGCCGCCAGCCGCCGCCGCACCTTTACCAGCTCGCCCTGTTGCGGCCGCCGACCAATGGGGCGCGCGCGCAACCGGCCGCCGCACCCGAGCCCATAAAGCACCCCCACCCCGGCTGCGCCGGCACGCACTCCGCTGCTCGACTCGCTGCCGCTCGCACCGGTCGTTTTCGTTTCCGTTTCGTGTGCACCGTCGCTAGCCCATCGCCATGTCCGGACGCGGAAAGGGAGGCAAAGTCAAGGGCAAGTCAAAGTCCCGCTCAAGCAGGGCTGGGCTCCAGTTCCCGGTCGGCAGAATCCACCGCCTCCTGCGCAAGGGAAACTACGCAGAGCGCGTCGGCGCCGGGGCGCCCGTCTACCTCGCCGCCGTCATGGAGTACCTCGCGGCTGAGGTGCTCGAGCTGGCCGGAAACGCGGCCCGCGACAACAAGAAGACGCGCATCATCCCGCGCCACCTGCAGCTTGCCATCCGCAACGACGAGGAGCTCAACAAGCTCCTGTCGGGCGTCACCATCGCACAGGGTGGTGTCCTGCCCAACATCCAGGCCGTCCTGCTGCCAAAGAAGACCGAGAAGAAGGCCTAAAGGAGGCCAGGCAATCGCAGCGCCGCGTGCTCCCCTGCACGCAACGCGCTTTGCCGGCTCGGCCCACAACAATCGGCCCTTTTCAGGGCCACCACACAAACCTACGTCCAAAGCAAAATTTCAGTCGTCCTCGCCGCACCTTGTTTTGTTTTAACTTTGCACTGTCACAGCACAGCCGCCGCCGGCGCACGTCCGCCATCTTGTCGTCCACACAGCCCGTGTGGCCCAACACACACACACACGCACACATTTTGCACCGTCGCAGTCGCCTTCCAAACCGACAACGGCAGCAATAATGACCATTGTTAAAGGGAGGCGTGTCGACACACCGCCCTCCACTCCCGCGCGCAACGGCCGTCGACACGAACGAAACAGCTGATCCGGCCGCCTATGCCCACACGCCTTGCCTCGGAAACCCCAACGCCGCCGCAAACAAACACACAGAGACAAACCACGCAAGCAAATAATCACCGCCTCTCGCACAACAACACACAGCCCGCCCGCCATCTCCGTCGCGATCGATACAAAGACACACAAACGAAGCAGCTCCACACACAGCCAGCCACATGACACGTTTCCTTTCCTTCTCCCCTCCCAGTCACATCACGTCGCTCAAACGGAAAGAAAGAAACAAACAAACAAACAACACAGCGCGCACACACGCAGCAACAACACAGACTCTTTCGCACTTTTCAACTTCCGAACAGTGTGGTGGCCCTGAAAAGGGCCGTTTTCTAGTCTCTCCCACCCACAAGCACGGCCGCGGGAAGGCCAGCGCCCGCTGCGACGCAGCCTAACCGCCGAAACCGTACAGGGTGCGCCCCTGCCTCTTCAGGGCGTACACCACGTCCATGGCCGTCACAGTCTTGCGCTTGGCGTGCTCAGTGTACGTCACCGCGTCGCGGATCACGTTCTCCAGGAACACCTTCAGCACCCCGC
Organism: Schistocerca americana; assembly: GCF_021461395.2. Lineage (NCBI taxonomy): Eukaryota > Metazoa > Arthropoda > Insecta > Orthoptera > Acrididae > Schistocerca > Schistocerca americana. The sequence goes on from NW_025726501.1 coordinate 54,906, forward strand.
GGGTCTCCTCGTAGATCAGACCAGAGATGCGCTTCACGCCGCCCCTGCGAGCCAGGCGGCGGATGGCGGGCTTCGTGATGCCCTGGATGTTGTCGCGCAACACCTTGCGGTGCCGCTTGGCGCCACCCTTGCCGAGCCCCTTTCCTCCCTTGCCGCGGCCTGTCATCCTTCCTTCCTCGGGCAAAGCAAAACGTGCACAAACAGCAGCTGCAGCGGCTGGCGAGTCGGCTACGGTCTGCGCCCAGCGCGCCCGCCGCCCCCCTATATAGACTCTGGCCCGCCCTCCCCCCACCACGCGCAACCGAGGGCATATAAGCGCAGCACGGAGGCGCGCGGGCCCGTTGTCAAGGCAGCACCGGACGCCGCGCCGCACCTAACCTCCACGCACGCCGCTCCGCTACCGCTACCGCTACCGCCATGGCCCGCACAAAGCAAACGGCCCGCAAGTCCACCGGCGGAAAGGCGCCGCGCAAACAGCTCGCCACCAAGGCGGCGAGGAAGAGCGCGCCCGCCACCGGAGGCGTCAAGAAGCCCCACCGCTACAGGCCGGGCACCGTCGCCCTGCGAGAAATCAGGCGCTACCAGAAGAGCACAGAGCTGCTCATCCGCAAGCTGCCATTCCAGCGCCTAGTGCGCGAGATCGCCCAGGACTTCAAGACCGACCTGCGCTTCCAGAGCTCCGCAGTCATGGCCCTGCAGGAGGCCAGCGAGGCCTACCTCGTCGGCCTCTTCGAAGACACCAACCTGTGCGCAATCCACGCCAAGCGCGTCACCATCATGCCCAAGGACATCCAGCTCGCGCGCCGCATCCGCGGCGAGCGCGCCTAAACCGCGCCGCGGCACCGCACCGCACAAACAAAAACGGCCCTTTTCAGGGCCACTAACATCTCTCCGTCGCGAGCAAACTTTGTCGGTCGCCTGCCTCTCGCCCCGCAACCCAAAAACAAAAACCACCACTTCCCGTCCGTCCGCCACACCCGCTCACTCTGCCTGCCTGCTAGCAGCGCGCAACAATCACACATCATCCCTCCCCGGCGCTCAAAGCGCACAATACCCAACGGCCGACGTCACACCGCACGGGTGGCTGGCCGGCCGCCGCTTTCGTTTCGAAAACAAAAAAAACCCGCACTCCACTCCGACGGCCAACGGCCAGGCAGGCGCGCTCGCTCGCTCTACACGCCACCGAAATCCCCGCCGACTCCTTCCGCATCTCAACGTGCCCCCCCGTTGCAAAACATAACACACACACACACAAAGGAACAAAACAAAGACCAGACACGACTCGACAAGACAGACATCCGAGAAGAACGAACGCAGGCAAGCCAACCAACGTATTCAAACAAAACAACGTGACAGAAAACCAACCGTCGGCCGCCGCCACAAAACAAACACGGCGACAATCAACCACGACAACAACAACAACAACAACACCGCTTACCGCTACCGCCGCCCACACCCGCCACCGACCCCCGCAATCCAACCACCACGGCACGCAAACAGCATCCCCACGGGCATACAGAAACGCCAGACAGACACCCACACCAAACGCAACACGACAATCAAAACCTTCCCCGACGTGCTTTGATGGCCCTGAGAAGGGCCGTTTTGGGCCGCGCGTCTCTTGCGCGCCACTAGACGACGACGGGGGGTGGGGACGACGGAGTCAAGCGCCAAACCCTTCCTTTCCCATCTCTTTCTCCTCTACTCTACTTCTTCTTCTTGGGCGAAGCCTTCGCCTTAGACGGCGTCGTCGCCTTCTTCGGGCGCGGCGCCTTCGGCTTCTTCGTCGGAACCTTGGCGGCCTTCTTCGCCTTCGACGGCGACTTGGCCTTGGCCGGCTTGGCCGCAGCCGCCTTCTTCGCACCCGCGGGAGCGGCCGACGCCGCAGACGCCTTCTTGGCGGCGCCCGCCTTCCGACCGGTCGCCGCCTTCACGCCACCAGCCTTCTTTGCGCCGGCCGCACGGGCGCCCTTCTTCTCCTTGCTGGCCGGAGCGGCGCGCTTCTTCTTGGCACCGCCAGCACGAGCCTTGCCGCCCTCGGCCGCCCCCCCGCCGCCGGCGCCGGCAAGCTTGAACGAGCCGGACGCGCCCTTCCCCTTCGTCTGCACCAGCTCGCCCGCCACGACGGCCGACTTGAGGTACTTCTTGATAAACGGCGCCAGCTTCTCCGCGTCCAGCTTGTAGTGCGCGGCTATGTACTTCTTGATCGCCTGCAGCGACGACCCGCCGCGCTCCTTCAGACTCTTGATGGCGGCCGTCACCATCTCAGAGGTGCGCGGGTGCGCAGGCTTGGCGCGCGGCTTCTTCGCAGACGACGCAGACTTGGCCTTCTTCGTAGTGCCGGTGGCGGCGGGTGCCGCAGCAGTCTCGTTCGTAGCCGCCTGATCTGCCATTTCGACGACGCGCGTAACACACAGCGAGAGCGAGCGGGACGGCAGGCACGCAAGCACAAGAGCAGAGAATCACAAGGCCCAGCCAGTGTCGCGGGCGGGGCGCGGACGGCCGAGAGAGCGGCCGCCACTCTGCGCGCCGCCGCGCCGCGCCTCCCGCGCTTGCTACCGCCCAACGTCCGACAGCCTGTGCGGAGCAGCCCCAAACCTGCGCCACAACCGCCCGCGCCTTTCAAACCACCGAGGATGGGGCTACACACAGCCACACCACAGTCGCCAACCAGTCGCCACGGCAGCGCCGCAAACCACGGCCAAACTGCAGCTACCGCGCGCTACAGCCTGGGTCGGCCCGCCGAGAATCGCCGCCCCCCGCCCAAATGCCGCCCCCACAGCCCCAGCCGACGACCCGCCACAATGGCCAAACCTTCGGCAAAACTCCCACACCGTCGCCGCGGCAGCCCGGCCAGCGCGGCCGGCGCCACAGCCACACAAGCCGAGGCGTGCGGCGATGACGGCCGTGCAAACGCGCCTCCGCCGCCCCATCGCCTTCCGTCGCCCTCCCGCCGTTTCCCGATCGGCCCGCAGCCGTCGGGCCACATCGCGCGCCGTCCTCCTCCTCTCGCCCGCCAACATTCACAGCCGTTTCTCAACAATTGCCCGCCGCAAACGGACGCCGCCTGCGCAACAGGCGCCGCCGCCCCTCGCCGCTTCCGACCCAACCCCTCGACCGAGGCAAACCGCAATCCGAATCTACAGACCAACCCAATCTGCCGTCAAGCACACACGACAGCCGACCTTACACGTTACGCGTTACACATTACGTTTACACGTCTACGTTAGGTTAGGTTAGGTGGACGTGGGTTAGGTTAAGGGGACTTGGGTTAGGTTAAGCGTCAAACTTAGGTTAAGCATTCAAACACGTCAGGCGTCAGAGGTTAGGTTAGGTTAGGTTAGGTTAGGTTAGGTTACACGTTAGGTTAAGGGGGTCAGTGCTAGGTTAAGAAGCGTCAAACGTAGGTTACAAAAGCGTTCAAACGTGAGGCGTGAGCCGGACAGCTTACCTTACGTAGACGTTAGGGGCTCACAGGCTGAGCTCACCTCGCCACACCACACGTTAGGTTCGGTTCGGTTCGCTCGGCTCAGCGTAAAGCGCCGAGGTCAGGGTTACGTTCGTTCACCTTCGGGCGCCACACTTTCGGTTGAAAGGTCGCGACGGGACGACGTCGGCAGGCACGCCGCAAACGAACAAAAACGTACAGACGACGTCGGAAACCGCCGACAGACGGGGGAGCAGCACGACCACGACCACGACCAGACACCGAGCGCGAACGAGACACACGCGAACCACCCCCACCGGCCAAAGGGCACCACACAACAACCCAGAGCACCACGTGTCGACACCAGAGCAACCCGCCGCTCACGCGACATGGCTGGCACCGAAGGGCAACCGCCCGCAACTGCGCTTTCCGCGCCGGCCCGGATGCACGTCGTGCTACAACAACACCACTACCGTACACAGCCGCTGTTCACAACATCACTATCAATGGCGCGCCCGCGGCTCGCCGCCGTCGCAGTCGCAGCCCCAACGCCAGCACTTTTGCACCACCATTCACACGCACCGCAACACAGCTCGCCGACACAGCCGAACAAAACAAACACCACACAACAACAGCAACAACGCCGCCGCCTCTACTTGTGCCGGCGACCCACCCCGCCGATGGCGCACCTCTCGCCAGCCGGCAATCGACACACACGCACCCACCCACCGGGGGCCCAGTGCAAAAAAAAAAAAAAAAAAAAACACACAAAAACAAAAAAACCAAACAACACAAACGACACGGGAAGCGCACACCGCCACTTCGCGCGCACGCCACCAACCAGTCGTCGTCTCAAAATAACAAACACAAACAAAATAAACTAACAACTAGGGCAACACAAAACAAAAACGCCTCGCACGAACCGCCCACAAAAAGGACAAGCACACGCACAGCCCTCTGCTGACGACCACGACGCAGCGGCACGCTGCCTCCTGTCCCGCGCCCCGCGCCCCACTCGATTCACAACTCACGCGACACCGTCAACGACGGGCTCGCTTCCCGCAACCTACCACCTTTCCGCCACGACGCACAGCCCCAGCCCCACCCGACGACGCCCGTGGCAACGACTGCACTTTCACCACCGCCTCCCCCTTCCCCCCCAAAAACACACACACACACACACACACAGCCAGCCAAAAACGCACTCGCGACCCACACATGCACGTGCATCGGCACACGCCAACCAGTCAACGTCGACAACCACACGCAAGGCTCGAAACGAAACCGGCGTCCTTCCACGTTGCCATCAAGCTACGCGACACAAGACACAAGGAACCAACACAACAGCCGGCCCCACTAATTCCCACTCTCACGCCGCAAAAAGCACACCGAAACCGCCAAACGCACGCACATTCCCCTTCGCACTGACACCACCGACCGGCTCGCTACCACACACCTCTCGGCAGCCGTTTCACGCCAATTCGCCACACCGCCCACACAGTCGACAAGCGCCCGCCCTGTACGGCACACGCAACGACGCAGCGCAGCAAAGGGCGCCCGCAACACATACCTCTCCGCCGCCCGACGCGCCAACCGCCACACCACACCGCCAGCCACTCGCAAATTGTGCACTGCCACCAGCCACACGTCCAACACGCCGCGCCGCCTCCGGCCACCCGCCAGGGGGGCGCTCACGTCCGCGACAACAGCGCGGCCCGCCGGGCCGGGCCGAACCGACCGAGCCGCCGCTGCTCTGCACTCGGCACGGCCACACCCTGCTGCAGACCGGGCTCGTCCCTCTGTACGCGTCTGCCTGCGCATCAACACAACACGACCTTTTTTTTTTTTTTCCTCTCTACCGCCATCCCTTCTTCTCGCGTTTTACTCGTTGTTGCAGCAGCGGCGCACACCTACACATCCACAGCCCCAGCCGAGCCGGCCTCACCTCAGGGCCCGCCGCCAGCGTCTCCTCCTCGGGCACAGGTGCGGTGCTGTGGCCGCCCATCCAACCGCATTGCTGGCCGTCCAGCCACCAGGCGTTCCCACTGCCGCGAGCCACGCCGCGCACCGACCCTGCTGCAGAAAACGAAGCATAGCCAGAGACCGACCGATACACAAAGCAAGCCGTCGCCTCGCCTCTTGTCCTTCCTGCCTTCCTTCCGCCCCCGCCCTTCTCACACCACCGCCTCTCCACTTTCGCCCCCCCCCCCCCCTCCTTTTTTTTCTTCTTTCTTTCTTTCTTTGGCCCTCTCTCCTTCCCGCCATGGCGGTTACGGCACCGCCTGCAGCGGCAGATTTTTTGCGCCCACACGCCTACTCCTACCACCATTAACCTTGCCCTGCCCTGCCCATCAACGTCGCAGTCGAACCGACGCTTGCCAACACACTGCCCACGTTCCTTTCTCTTTTCGGCCTACGCCCATTACGCGCCGCCGCCACAGCACCTTCCCTTCCCACAACACACCGACGTCATCACACGCACCCAAAACAGGGGCCACGACCGTGTTCCTCGCCCACTCCCATCCCGCACGGTACGCACATTCCAACTACTACCGCGCACCCTCCCTTTCCACTCTGTGTGTCTCTGTGTCTGTGTCCTGTCCGCGCGTGACGCCTCTCAACATCCGCCGTCCCCCGTCCCGTTTTCGCCCCCATGCCGTCGTCGCGCCGCCTCCTCCCCGTCCACCGCCGCCCCTGTCCGCCCCGCACCACACCATACACCGCTGCTTGTCCCGGCCGTTGCCACCAAAGGCGCCGACCGCAAACGCGCCACGCCGCAGCCCCCGTGCGTCTCGCGCTCGCTTGCATCTCCGTGCCGACGCTGCCTCTCTTCCCACTCGCACTCGACCTCGACAACACAGTCTTTGGCTCCGCCACTGCGTGTTCCGGTGGTACGCACGCTGCAACACGTATGTATTCATTACCAGAGCGATGGCGAGGCATGACAGCATCTCTGTCTGACCAGAGAGTTCTTTATCGCTGCTAGTCGGCGCTTGGACCGCGCCAGACGACAGTAGTGGCACGCACCGGGTCGCCAGGAACAGTTGTTATATATATTGTAGCGCGAGTCGGGAGAGGTAGTAGTCGGTCGACAGTAGTAGCGGGTGGACGGTTGTACTGAGCGGGCGTCGGCGGCGTGCTCTGCTCGTCTCGCGACTCTGGTCACGGTTCGGGACGATGTATAGTATATTGTGTTATAATCAAGAGGTGGTGTGACGCTGCATTGCGCAAATCTGATAACGTATGTTCATTGTACTTATTTTGTTCAACAACACAAGCCCCACTATTACTTTTTTTCTAAAGTAACTTTTGTCTCTTAACGAAAAACATTCACTTTTTAAAGACTACTTCCTATGGCATTTCCCTCCAAGGAGTGCAATTAATTACCAGCCAGCACTCATTCATTGCACACAGCTGTGTAAGGGGTATCTACAATCGAGGAGCGGATATAAATGCAATTTTTTGTTTCTTTTTGTTTTTTGTTTTGTGTGTGTGTTGTAACCTCCCAGCAATATTTAAAATAATGGACAATGTTATTTACGGATGCTAATGGACATTGCGCTAATTGTAACCTCGCCCACAATGAGAGGTATTGAAAATGGCAACAACAATGTGCAATTCGCAATCTGACTCAAATATAAAGTCTTCACACAACATTTAAAAAAGTCCGTTCAGTGACAAGAAACTTCAATTAAACCGAAATATCGGTCTTTGGCCCTGTGCAAAACAATCGGAATTAAAGTCTTACCTCCGAATAAATGGATGTCACATTTCTGCTCTGGTTGTTGCGCAGCGCTTGGAGGAACTGCATTGCAAATAATAATATTCTCTTTTTTTGTGATTTTAGTGACATTTTTCTTCAAAGAAGTGGAACGAACTCTTTAGTTCAATAAAAGATTAAATGTTTGAAAAATGCTTTTGAAATAAAAATTATTATTGGGGAACTTGTTGGAGCATAATTACAATAAATACAATTTCTCATTATCTAATGATTATATTAATTAACAGTATACCTTATTCACCATCTTGACCAGTGTTGCCGACCGCCTACATCACACAACCGCACTCGGCTGCTACTACTGACCGACCGCTCTGCATGACGACTATTAGCGTACTGCACGCGACGACTACTGACAGAGTACAGCCCTCAACTACACAGACTGACTGACTGACTGAGAACCGCTCGCAACACTCGCGCAGTCCAGCGCAAACTCTCTGGTCACAGATGCTACAATGTCTCGCCATCGCTACTATGTTACATACGTGTTTCAGTGTCTTTTTCATTGGGGTAACGATCTTTGGCTCTTTTTATTCTGAATACAGGGCCAAAGGTCAACGGCTGCCTGCCCTTATACAATTTATCAGGTTTCATTATGTCTGTTGCAATGTTACATACGGTTCACTCTTTCATTAATATTATCGTTGGGTTTGTTTTGTAGGGACGTTAACATTCTGGCACATTTTTATTATCATCGGACTCTCTGCTATTTGTGCAGGGAGGTTATACCTGGGTCCATTTCCATTTCCATTTACATTTTAATATTGATAGACTTTTTGTTTTCTTTTTTGTTTCTTGTTGTTTTTCCTTCTTTTTTTTTGTTGTTTTTTTTCTTTTGTTTTGTTTTTCCCGCTCTCACCACCACCGCCGCATCACGCCTTCCGTTTTCTTGGTTTCTTTTCTGTGCTTCAACATCACCGCGCCCCATTTCCACACCACAGCCATCAGCCTCCAAGACGGGCGGGCGCAGTGTGCCATTTCCGGCGCACAAGCACACCCGTACGGTACTCTCCTCGCCCCCACGCCACCAACAACACAGCGACCACGCGGCTTTCAGGCACGGCACGGCACGGCACGGCACCGGCGAAATGCGCCGCCCCCGCCCCCCGCCCCTCCGCGCATCCGTCCGTCTCGCCACGTTCACTGACAGCCGCGTCTGCGGCTACACCACGACAACCACAACACAACACCGCTCCCCTCCCTGGCAACTCACATTGTTTTTCTCCTCCTCTTTTGCACAAACCACAACGCCGAGCACAGGCGCAAGCCACCCACACCGCGCCCCCTCCCCGTCCCGTCTTTGGCCGCCGCTCCTCGTTTCCTCGTTTGCCCCCTCCCATCTCCCGAAATGCCATGCCAGCAGCGTTACGCATGCCCCTCCCCTGTCCACACAACACTACCGCCTAACGAACAGCCTTTTCCGGGCCACATGCAGGGCACGCCCACCTCCAAACACTGCCAATTCACGGACGCACGCACGCACACACACACACACACACACACACACACACTCACTTTCTCGACACCTTTCTGTACGGAGGGTGCGTCATCTCGACCGTGACAGAGTGACGGCAACTATCGACGATCCATTTCCCCCCACTGGTAAAACATGTCCACTAACACCTACATACATCATTCAAGTACACAGACAATAGCATACACACAATGGGAGGGCACACGAACATGGACGGCACGGCACTGTCATACACTCTTCCTCAGAACCATATCAACAAACGTTACGTACATCCGGGAAAGCGAAAGCGAAAGCGAAAGCAAAGGCAAAGCCCAATGCAGCCGTCAAAGGTAACGTTCACCACGGCAGACACTTGCAGCCGCGCCGCCGTTAAACGCATTTCAGTGCGGCTCCAATACGCCTCCGACACGGGAACGTTCCGTTGCTCTACGAATGCGTTTCTCCCCTTTTTCCCTTCCTCTCTCTTTTGCCCCCCCCCTCCTTGCACTCTTGCCTCATTCCTCACGTTCTGCCCAGACATTCGACCGATCAGAGTCAACCTTTCGTTACCGTTCTCAGCGCGACGGTGTACAACAGTATGACGGGTGTGCCCAAGACTTCGGTTCAGTTGCGTGACGCCGGTCTATCGCGCCGATCGACAGTTACTCAGGGGGCGACGGATCGGACCACGTCACCGACACACAAAACACTTTCAAACAAACAAACAAATACATACCGGATGGACACAGACAAACACGTGTACAGACATTCGCCAAACAAACGACCGGCGCCGCCGCCGCCGCCGCCGTCTAGCGTGCATCTTGAATGACGACATCGGTGTGCGTGCGTCGTACGCAATCAGTCAGACACGGCTATCAAACATCAGAGTCGAATGGTACATCATCGTGCGTGTCGCCGTACACGTACAGTACAATACACCAACAATGCGTCTTAATGGCACGTTCATTTCAACGTCACTCACACACCTCCACGCTGCAGTTACGTCGCACCATTGTCAAACTCGGCGTACAGCAAAGGGAATAGTGGGCGGCAAAAACAAACCAAACAAAAACATTTCACATTTCACCCTCGCCATGTATGATGTGCAAAAAAACAAACCCGCAAACGGCCGTCGTTACGGTGACACAAAAGTCGCCGATCGCACTGTCCCCCCTCGCAGACGGGTAACACACAAACACACACACACACCCAACAACACCAATGGGTCAAAAACCACGCCAACGAGGCGTGCCACCATTCCACGCCACGGCGACCAACCTCGTGGCCGTACCCCGCGCAACACGCTTTGACGCGCCCCCCCACCCACAATCAAAATGCACACATACATCACAGCCGTCCACACAAACAACAACAACAACAACAATTCCGCCCTTCCCGCAAAAGGCAAGTTGGTGGCCCTGAAAAGGGCCGTTTCGCCGCTCTCGCAACGGAGGAGCCTTCTCCATCCTTCCTTCCATTCCAGAGCCACCTCCTTACTTGGAGCTCGTGTACTTGGTCACCGCCTTCGTGCCCTCGCTCACGGCGTGCTTGGCCAGCTCGCCAGGCAGCAACAGCCGCACAGCGGTCTGGATCTCGCGGGACGTGATGGTCGAGCGCTTGTTGTAGTGCGCCAGGCGAGAAGCCTCGGCCGCAATGCGCTCGAAAATGTCGTTCACGAAGCTGTTCATGATGCTCATCGCCTTCGACGAGATGCCCGTGTCAGGGTGCACCTGCTTCAGCACCTTGTAGATGTAGATGGCATAGCTCTCCTTCCTCTTGCGCTTCTTCTTCTTGTCGCCCTTCGAAATGTTCTTCTGCGCCTTGCCAGCCTTCTTGGCGGCCTTCCCGCTAGTCTTGGGCGGCATCTCCAACCAACGTACGGCAGCAGCAACACCAGTAGCAAGCGCTCCGCTCTAGTCAGCGTCTCCCCACACAGTGGCACCCGCCGCCAGCCGCCGCCGCACCTTTACCAGCTCGCCCTGTTGCGGCCGCCGACCAATGGGGCGCGCGCGCAACCGGCCGCCGCACCCGAGCCCATAAAGCACCCCCACCCCGGCTGCGCCGGCACGCACTCCGCTGCTCGACTCGCTGCCGCTCGCACCGGTCGTTTTCGTTTCCGTTTCGTGTGCACCGTCGCTAGCCCATCGCCATGTCCGGACGCGGAAAGGGAGGCAAAGTCAAGGGCAAGTCAAAGTCCCGCTCAAGCAGGGCTGGGCTCCAGTTCCCGGTCGGCAGAATCCACCGCCTCCTGCGCAAGGGAAACTACGCAGAGCGCGTCGGCGCCGGGGCGCCCGTCTACCTCGCCGCCGTCATGGAGTACCTCGCGGCTGAGGTGCTC